>NW_027507787.1:243599363-243706863 GCF_037356315.1 Lithobates pipiens
ACGCTGGGGCATTCAGGTGCAGTGAATACGGGGGGGGGGGGGTTGTTGGAGGGACGGGTGCATGCAACCCCCAGCCTCACTGCATGCGGTCTGCCAAAGTCTATGGCAAGCTGCGGATGGACAGGGGGCAGAAGTCCTGCATTCCAGACCTTTGTCCCTGAATGGGCATGGCCCTAAACACCATTACAGCATTCAGCCCTGTCTAGCTAGAGTCTACAATAGACTTTGACAGGCTGCCCCTATTCACCACCCAGATGCACTGTAACTTAGCGCTGCACTTACCCACTGCACCCTGGTGCGCTGCAAATGAAAACTGCACCCATTTCTCCTCCCCCAGGTGCACTGCAGCTGAACACTGCACCTGTTCTTACCCCCACCAGGTGCACGGCCAATGAAGGCTGCACTGGTCCCCTCCTCCCGCTTCTCAATGTGCACTGCCACTAAAGGCTACATCTACCCCCCCCCCCCCCCCAGGTGCATTGCAACTGAGCGCTGTACCTGTCCCCCCCCCCCCCCCCACAGGTGCATTGCAACTGAATGCTGCACCTGCCCTCCCCTCCAGGGTGCATGGCTATTGAGTGCTGCACCTGTCCCCCCCCCTCCACAGGTGCTTCGCAACTGAACGCTGCACCTGTTCCCCCTTCCACAGGTGCATTGCAACTGAACACTGCACCTGCCCCCCCCCCCCCCCGGGGTGCATGGCAACTGAGTGCTGCACCTGCCCCCCATTCCCCCTCCCAGGTGCATTGCAACTGAATGCTGTACCTGCCCCCACAGGGTGCATGGCAACTGAGTGCTGCACCTACCCCCCATCCCCCCTCCCAGGTGCAATGCAACTGAGCACTGCGCCTGTCCTTCCCCCCAGGTGCACTAAAACTGAACACTGCACCTGTCAACCCCCCACCCCCTTCCACAGGTACACTGCAACTAAATGCCCCAACATGCAAGGAGCCCTCTAGGCTGCTTCAAGTATTTAAAAAAAAAAAAAAAAAGCTTCTTACAGTAGGTCCATGTCATAGAAATGTACAGAAGATATTTTCTATATAAAACTGATAACTTCTGGTTTTATACAATATACATTTATACAGATGTACAGCATGTAGACAGAACAGAGAACTAGATAATAGACATGAAGATATCGGGTGTACACCCCACCCACACCAGAGAGTGTCCATCTCCGAATCCTGGTGGTGGCGTATTTCATGAGAAGGGTTCGTGGAGAACACAAAAGATCCTATTTACTCAATACCTGGTTGCAGGACGCACATACAAACACGGTTTCTTTCTGTGCATCTGGAGCTGGAATGATAGAAAGGTACAGAAGTGGTGTCAGTGTAGTCAGTGTGTACATTTGTACAGACCAGTGATGATTTGCACACATTTAAAGTTGAACTCCAAACAGATATAGAAGACATGAATTCAGGCCGATATTTTACATTTTGCCACCTCCTACTCCATAACCCCCCACCCAAATATTATTCTTATTTTGGGTGGAAGTTCAGCTTTAACATGTTGACAGGCTGGTAATAAAAGTGAAGCTTCTGTTGTAAGACGAAAATGTAAAAATTTCCCAGTTTCTATTTTGCTCATCAGCCAAAATATATGCATCCTGTCATCACAAATGGGAAGTTCATTGCTGGAAAAGGTCTTCTAATTCCGCGTACACACGATCGAATTGTCCGGCGTACTTAGTCCGACATACAATCCGGCGGATAGTCTGGCGGACTTTCTACCGAACGGACTTGGCCACACACGGACACACAGAAAGTCCGACGTTCGCTTGCGCGATGACGTACAGCACGTACGACGGGACTAGAAAAAGGAAGTGCAATAGCCAGTAGCCAATAGCTTCCTTTTTCGTACTTGCTTCTGAGCATGCGTCATTCTTAGTCCGCCGGACTAGCACACTGACGAACGTATTGTCCGCTTAAACCCAAGTCCGGCGGGAAGATTGGAGTGCAAAAATACTTTCTTAGTGCGCCGGACTTCACGCTGAGAAAGTCCGCTGAAGCCCACACACGATCGAATTGTCCGCTGAAATGCGTTTCGGCGGACTAAGTACGCCGGACAATTCGCTCGTGTGTAGGCGGCATTAGACAACATAAAATAGAGCCAACAATTCATTTTCTCAGTATGAAGCATCCTGACAGAAAGCCTATATGTGCTGTATGAATTCTACATAAAACATCTCTGCAGACACTGTAGGGGGGAATGTATTGAAGGAAGTAAGGTGCAAGACATGAAGCGGCAACAGCAAGAAATGCTTCACATACAATGTTCATGGGTAGAAGAAGGACAAAAAGCCCATCGGTAGTCCAATCGGCAGAGGTGCCCATTGAAGTGTGCGGTGGGATTGTGCTGGATTTCCACTTTCAGTCCCAGGCTTCCCAGAGTGTGTCCTTGTGGAGTGTGTGATGGAATTGCAGTGGGCTTCCACTTTTGGTTCCAGGCTTCCCAGAGTGTGTTCTTGTGAAGTGTGGTAGAATTGCAGTGGGCTTCCACTTTTGGTTCCAGGCTTCCCAGAGTGTGTTCTTGTGAAGTGTGTGGTGGGATTGTGGTGGGCTTCCACTTTCGGTTACAGGCTTCCCAAAGTGTATTCTGTGAAGTGTGTGGTGTGATTGTAGCGGGTTTCCACTTTCTACTTCCAACCTTCCCGGAGTGTATTCTTGTGAAGTGTGTGGTGGGTTTCCACTTTCGGTTCCAAGCTTACCAAAGTGTATTTTGTGAAGTGTGTGGTGGGATTGTGGTGAGTTTCCGCTTTCTGCTTCCCGGAGTGTGTCCTTGTGAAATGTGTGGTGGAATTGCGGTGGGTTTCCACTTTCGGTTCCAAGCTTCCGAAAATGTATTCTTCTGAAGTATGTGGTGGAATTGTGGTGGGTTTCCACTTTCAATTCCAGGCTTCCCAAAGTGTATTCTTGTGAAGTGTGTGGTGGGATTACAATGGGCTTCCACTTTCAGCTCCAGGCTACTCTGATGTGTTTATGTGAAATGTGTGGTGTAACTGTGGTGGGCTCCCAGTTCAAAACCTCCCAAAAAGGTGTTGTGAAATGTGTGGTGGGTTTCCACTTTCTAGTTCCATGCTTCCAAGGCTGTGTTCTTGTGAAGTGTGATGGTGGGTTTCCACTTTCTAGTTCCATGCGTCCCAGGCTGTGTTCTTGTGAAGTGTGTGGTGGGTTTCCACTTTCTAGTTCCATGCTTCCAAGGCTGTGTTCTTGTGAAGTGTGATGGTGGGTTTCCACTTTCTAGTTCCATGCTTCCCAGGCTGTGCTCTTGTGAAGTGTGTGGTGGGTTTCCACTTTCTAGTTCCATGCTTCCCAGGCTGTGTTCTTGTGAAGTGTGTGGTGGGTTTCCACTTTCTAGTTCCATGCTTCCCAGGCTGTGCTCTTGTGAAGTGTGTGGTGGGTTTCCGCTTTCTAGTTCCATGCGTCCCAGGCTGTGTTCTTGTGAAGTGTGTGGTGGGTTTCCACTTTCTGGTTCCAAGCTTTCCAGGCTCTGTTCTTGTGAAGTGTGTGGTGGGTATCCACTTTCTAGTTCCATGCTTCCCAGGCTGTGTTCTTGTGAAGTGTGTGGTGGGTTTCCACTTTCTAGTTCCATGCTTCCCAGGCTGTGTTCTTGTGAAGTGTGTGGTGGGTTTCCACTTTCTAGTTCCATGTGTCCCAGGCTGTGTTCTTGTGAAGTGTGTGGTGGGTTTCCACTTTCTAGTTCCATGCGTCCCAGGCTGTGTTCTTGTGAAGTGTGTGGTGGGTTTCCACTTTCTAGTTCCATGCGTCCCAGGCTGTGTTCTTGTGAAGTGTGATGGTGGGTTTCCACTTTCTAGTTCCATGCGTCCCAGGCTGTGTTCTTGTGAAGTGTGTGGTGGGTTTCCACTTTCTAGTTCCATGCTTCCCAGGCTGTGTTCTTGTGAAGTGTGATGGTGGGTTTCCACTTTCTAGTTCCATGCTTCCCAGGCTGTGTTCTTGTGAAGTGTGATGGTGGGTTTCCACTTTCTAGTTCCATGCTTCCCAGGCTGTGTTCTTGTGAAGTGTGTGGTGGGTTTCCACTTTCTAGTTCCATGCGTCCCAGGCTCTGTTCTTGTGAAGTGTGATGGTGGGTTTCCACTTTCTAGTTCCATGCGTCCCAGGCTCTGTTCTTGTGAAGTGTGATGGTGGGTTTCCACTTTTTGGTTCCAAGCTTTCCGGAGTGTGTTCTTGAGGTCAGAAGCTTTCGAGAACCTGCTCTTGGAAGCCTGAAACCGGAAAGTGGAAACACACCACAATCCCACTACACACTTTAGCAGGCACCACTGCCAGTCAGAATACCAACGGTCTTTTTGACCTTCTCCTGCCCAAAAATGTTACCACCCACCTTACAGGCCCCAAGAGGACTTATAATCGGGACCCCCGGGGCATTTAAGAGCAACTGAGCGCAGACTGTGTGGTGACAAGTGTTATCCCCACCTGCAATTACAGAGGGTTGCGTGTCTTACCCCATGCTGTGACCGCAACCTTCGTTTTTGTTTTTTCCTACTTATTATTTTTGGCTTTAATTCAACAACCAATTCAAGAATACAATCGTTCTAAAGATGGGACAGTTTAACCACTTCAATACCGGGGCCTATTCTCTCCTTCATGTAAAAATCATAATTTTTTTGCTAGAAAATTACTCACAACCCCCAAACATTATGCATGTTTTTTTTTTTTTTTTTAGCAGACACCCTAGGGAATAAAATGGCGGGCATTGCAACTTTTTATCTCACACGGTATTTGCGCAATAATTTTTTTAAACGCTTTTTTTTTGGGGAAAAAAAAAAAGGTTTCATGAATTAAAAAAATAACAAAAAAACAGTAAAGTTAGCCCAATTTTTTTGTATAAAAAGTGTGAAAGATTGATGTTACACCGAGTAAATAGATACCTAACATGCCACGCTTTAAAATTGCGCACAATCATGGAATGGTGCCAAACTTCATTACTTAAAAATCTCCATAGGCGACGCTTTAAATATATATTTTTTTTTTCAAGGTTACCAGTTTAGAGTCACAGAACCGGTCTAGTGCTAGAATTTTTGCACACGCTCTAACGCACAAGGCGATACCTCACATGTGTGGTTTGAGCGGCATTTACATATGTGGGCGGGACTTACGGGTGCGTTTGCTTCTGAGCGCGAGCTACAGGGGCGGTTAAAATTTTTTAAAATTTTTTTTTACTTATTTTTTTTTTATTTTTACGCTTTTTAAAAAAAAAACTTGTTATCACTTTTATTCCTATTACAAGGAATGTAAAACACCCCTTGTAATAGGAATCTATTGTGACTGGTCCTCTTTATGGAGAGATGCGGGGGTCAATAAGACCCCAACATCTCTCCTCCAGGCTGAAAAGCATGAGATCGGGAAAATAAATAAATAAATAAAAATCACCGATCTCATGCTCACAGCCGCGATCACGGCTTTGTTTATTTCTGGTTACACGGGGGCGTGACGTCATAACGTCGCGCCCCCGGACCTCCGACGTTCATAGAGATGACCGGTGACCATCTGGTCTCTGTAAATCTCTATGCTCGTCATCTGGCGGCGGGCGATTCTTTCTCTGGGCCCCCGATGGCACGGGAGAGCCCGGAGAAGCACCGGGTGGGCGGCGGGATGTCCCCTCCCGTCGCCTATAAGAGCCGGCTGCAAAGAATGATATCTGAATGATGCCTCTAGCTGCAGGCATCATTCAGATATCCCCCCCCCCCCTAAAAGTCAAGGACATAATTTTACTATGGGCGGCTATTGAAGTGATTAAATAAGGATTAAAAGAAGGAAAAATAAAATAAAAAATAATGCAAATACAGTAATATAATTTGTGTGATCAGGTGACCTTTTTTTTGTGAGCAGAAGGATGCGGTTTCTTACAAACGCCTCACCTGTGGCTCCCATTGCGGATTTGGGGACTTTGTATGAACAACACCTTGAACAGAAGCTGTTTCCACAGTTATTGCAGCAGCGCTGTAAAGGAAGGGAGGAGGAGACGTAAAAAGTAGGAACGTGGCCAACATTTATCACCGACATTTACAGTCCAATTCAGTTTCAATGTGGTTTAAATCATTTACCTACGTTCCACATGCATTGAAGAGAAGACGTAAAATCGGTTGTTTGCTTTCTTTGCTGCCATGACCTGAGCAGAGAACGCCGGGCCCCTGCCGGCAGGCTAAAACTAAAATCATTCATTTATCACGAATTTGCTGGTTCTGGCTCAGCAGCGGGTGGGTCAGACCTCTGAAGAGAGGCCACTGCTTCCACACAGAGAACAAAGGGCCCACACCATAGCTGCAGGCTGTGGCTGCTTTTTAACGAATGTGCCTGAAATGTATTTAGTGGATTTCAAACTAAAGGTCCAGTTGGGCTTTAAAGCGACTCATTTAATAAAACACAATATAAAAAATATTCTCTACAAAGAAAATAATTGGTTATCACCAAGCCACGGCCCCTGGGCCACGTACAGCCTGCTACAATGTGCGCAGATTGTGGAATAAGGTTGGCAGAGGCTGCCTATGGTCTTAAATTATCCCCCCCCCCGCCCCCCCCAAGGATGACTATTATGGGGACTCCGACATAAGGAAATCTGATGTAAAGGGGGACTCTGATGGGGCCACCTACGCAAGGGGGGGGGGGGGGGACTCTGATGGGGCCACCTACGCAAGGGGGGGGGGGGGGGACTCTGATGGGGCCACCTACACAAGGGGGGGGGACTCTGATGGGGGCCACCTACGCAAGGGGGGGGGGGACTCTGATGGGGGCCACCTACGCAAGGGGGGGGGGACTCTGATGGGGGCCACCTACGCAAGGGGGGGGGGACTCTGATGGGGGCCACCTACGCAAGGGGGGGGGGACTCTGATGGGGGCCACCTACGCAAGGGGGGGGGACTCTGATGGGGGCCACCTACGCAAGGGGGGGGGACTCTGATGGGGGCCACCTACGCAAGGGGGGGGGGGACTCTGATGGGGGCCACCTACGCAAGGGGGGGGGGGACTCTGATGGGGGCCACCTACGCAAGGGGGGGGGGACTCTGATGGGGGCCACCTACGCAAGGGGGGGGGGACTCTGATGGGGGCCACCTACGCAAGGGGGGGGGGACTCTGATGGGGGCCACCTACGCAAGGGGGGGGGGACTCTGATGGGGGCCACCTACGCAAGGGGGGGGGGACTCTGATGGGGGCCACCTACGCAAGGGGGGGGGGACTCTGATGGGGGCCACCTACGCAAGGGGGGGGGACTCTGATGGGGGCCACCTACGCAAGGGGGGGGGGGACTCTGATGGGGGCCACCTACGCAAGGGGGGGGGGACTCTGATGGGGGCCACCTACGCAAGGGGGGGGGGACTCTGATGGGGGCCACCTACGCAAGGGGGGGGGACTCTGATGGGGGCCACCTACGCAAGGGGGGGGGACTCTGATGGGGGCCACCTACGCAAGGGGGGGACTCTGATGGGGGCCACCTACGCAAGGGGGGGACTCTGATGGGGGCCACCAACGCAAGGGGGGGGACTCTGATGGGGGCCACCTACGCAAGGGGGGGGGACTCTGATGGGGGCCACCTACGCAAGGGGGGGGACTCTGATGGGGGCCACCTACGCAAGGGGGGGGGGACTCTGATGGGGGCCACCTACGCAAGGGGGGGGACTCTGATGGGGGCCACCTACGCAAGGGGGGGGGACTCTGATGGGGGCCACCTACGCAAGGGAAGGGGACTCTGATGGAGGCCACCTACGCAAGGAGGGGGACTCTGATGGGGGCCACCTACGCAAGGAGGGGGACTTTGATGGGGGCCACCTATGTGGGGGGGACTCTGATGGGGGCCACCTACACAAGGGGGGGGGGGACTCTGATGGGGGCCACCTACACAAGGGGGGGGGGGACTCTGATGGGGGCCACCTACACAAGGGGGGGGGGACTCTGATGGGGGCCACCTACGCAAAGGGGGGGGACTCTGATGGGGGCCACCTACGCAAAGGGGGGGGACTCTGATGGGGGCCACCTACGCAAAGGGGGGGACTCTGATGGGGGCCACCTACGCAAAGGGGGGGGGACTCTGATGGGGGCCACCTACGCAAAGGGGGGGGACTCTGATGGGGGCCACCTACGCAAAGGGGGGGGGACTCTGATGGGGGCCACCTACGCAAAGGGGGGGGACTCTGATGGGGGCCACCTACGCAAAGGGGGGGGACTCTGATGGGGGCCACCTACGCAAAGGGGGGGGACTCTGATGGGGGCCACCTACGCAAAGGGGGGGGACTCTGATGGGGGCCACCTACGCAAAGGGGGGGGACTCTGATGGGGGCCACCTACGCAAAGGGGGGGACTCTGATGGGGGCCACCTACGCAAAGGGGGGGACTCTGATGGGGGCCACCTACGCAAAGGGGGGGACTCTGATGGGGGCCACCTACGCAAAGGGGGGGACTCTGATGGGGCCACCTACGCAAAGGGGGGGACTCTGATGGGGCCACCTACGCAAAGGGGGGAACTCTGATGGGGGCCGCTGATTAGGTCCCTGATGTAAGGAAGGGCTCTAATGGGGATCCTAGCATAAAGGTTGACTGATGGGCACCCTGATATGGGGGGGGGGGGGTAGGAGTTTATTCGGCCCATATACAAAGTGGCCCTCATACTGAAAGGTTTTAAGGTCCCTGGGCTAGATGTTTACTAGATTCCTGGCAGGTCATTAGGCATATTTCTGTACTAAAGAAACAAAACATGACGTGTTCAGGTCGATAAAGGAAATAAAAGGGACATACCCTCTTCTTCAGTAGTATGGAGAAGGGTGCATTGCATCCATAACAGTTACCTGGAATATAAAAAGAAGACATAGAATCTTTGAGATAAAGAGCGAGCGCACCACAATAATCACATCGTCTTGTTAGAGGAACACATGGTGGACATACAGCATATCCAATAAATCACTGCATGCACTGACATTGCAGGCCGACGCAGGTGAAAGCATTTGTGTGTGAAGTCCCCCCCCCCACCCCCATGAGTGGGTGGGTCTTTGGTTCGATGACATCACAGGTCCTCTTCGCTCTCCATCAGTGGGCAGATCCTACAGGTCACTGCATTTTCCTATACACCCTGAATAGGGGGGGGGGGGGGGGGATGGGGGGCAGGACGACACCCTGGACACCCAATCCCAGAAGAGAAGTAGTGCTGTATGGGCAAGTGCGGCGGACAGCGCCAGAAGGAGGCGAGTATAGCAACCGCCATCGGGAAATCAAACCCATAATCTTATCAGCCATGCTGGAGTTGGGATTTTAAAGCTCATCTGTATAGATTACCCGCTTGTACGAGAACTGCGGCAGAGCGGCTCTCCTGCGCCGGATCACGAACCCAGTACGTGATCCGGCACTTCTGGGAAGAGGGGGCGCGTGTGATTAGTCACAGTACAA
This sequence comes from Lithobates pipiens, assembly GCF_037356315.1. NCBI lineage: Eukaryota > Metazoa > Chordata > Amphibia > Anura > Ranidae > Lithobates > Lithobates pipiens. Next base: position 243,608,759 of record NW_027507787.1, read on the forward strand.
GCCGATCAGCGGGTGCTGGCCAATGGATGACCGCCAACACCCGCTGATCGGCGAGGAGGAAGGAGGACAGAACTTTGTCCTATCACCGGGGATGTGCCGGTTTTTGTTTCCCTGCAAAGCGAGGAATAAAAACCAGCACATCTCAGTAAAAGCAGCACACAGTACACACTGGCTAGGCACCCATTTACCCCTTTGATTGCCCTAGATGTTTGACCCCCTTCCCAGCCAGTGTCATTAGTACAGTGACAGTGCATATTATTTTTTTAGTACTGATCACTGGATTAGTGTCACTGGTTCCCACAAACGTCAGTTAGTGTCAGATTGCCCACCATTCTATTACAATCCCACTATAAGTCACTGATCGCTGCCACTACTAGTATAAAAAGATAAATAAACAAAAAATCCCAGTATATACACACTATAACAATTGTGCAAACCCATCAATATATGCTTATTGGGATTTGTTTAACCGAAAATATGTAGCAAAATACGTATTGGCCTAAATTTATTTTTTATTGTATATGTTTTAAAGGAGATATAAATGTATTTATATATATATATATATCTCTCATACTATGGGCTTTTTAATTTGGAACATCTGTTATTATTCATTATTTACAGACATTATATATTCGCTCCTGATGAGTCGGTCTACCGACGAAACGCGTCGAGCTATTGAGGATGCACTCCCTCACATTCCCATCATTTTTTACATAATTTTTATGAATCCTATTGTATATTACTGTACTATTTCTATGAAATTTGCATAAATCTTTTTCCCTTTTATGATAATTAAGTTCTATATCATGTCCACACGGATGTCATGTCTGTATATGTATTGAACACTCATTTGTCACATATAAAACGCTCCTTGACAGTCATGTATAACTAATAATAAAATCATGAAAATAGAACCACCCCCAGTAACAATAGACTATCAATAGCCAGCAACCCCCCCCCCCCCCCCCCAGCAACAATGGATCCACCCCAGTAATAACAGATTCCCAACAGCCAGCATTAATAGACTCTCTAGCAGCCAGAAAGAAGAATAGACCCCCTCCTTCAACAGTAGATCCCTCCCAGCAATGATCGACAGCCAAGCAATATAAGTTCCACACCCAGCAACAATAGATCCCCTCCAGCAACTATAGATTCCACAGCAGTCATCATCAATAGACCCCTCGCCATTCCATTCATTCAGTTCTAGAGGTCCTGGAACTGCACCCCCCCCCCCCCCCATGTTCCCTCTGCAAAAAAAGCTGGAGGCTTCGTCCCTCAAAGTCTCTGCAAATCCCCCGGGCACCAGGACCCAATCCCAGAGAAATATACAAAGCCAGTTTTCTCTGCTCAGAAGCCTGGTAGACACCAGACTATGACATCCTGTGACAAGGTGCGGCATACAGTTCTGCTTTAACCCCTTCCTCCAGCCTCAGTGTTCCAATTAAATGGGGCTTTAGTACAGTGACAGTGCATATATTTTTTTAGCACTGATCACTGGATTAGTGTCACTGGTTCCCACAAACGTTAGTTAGTGTCAGATTGCCCACCATACTATTACAATCCCACTATAAGTCACTAATCACTGCCGCTAATCTTATAAAAAGATAAAGCTCCAGGACCCAATCCCGGATTTACCAATCCTGGAGAAAAAAAAATACAAAGCCTGTTTTCTCTGCTCAGAACCCTGGAAGACACCAGACTATGACAACCTGTGACAAGGTACGGCATACACTTCTGCTTTAACCCCTTCCTCCAGCCTCAGTGTTACATTAAATGGGGCTTTAGGTTCGGGGGGCAGGAAGAATTTCTGGCACGTCCAACCACTGTGATTGGCCGTCACTTGTCCTGTTGGCTCTCAATCACGACTAGTCTATGGCACTGGAAGCGCACTCTCAGCACGGAAACCTTGGGTGCCCATGGATGCTTACAGATAAAAATATATATATATATATATATATATATATATATATATACATATATATATATATATATATATATATATATAGATCTAACAAAAAAAAAGGTCCATATTTAATTTGGACAAAGGCACAATTTTCATATTATTTGGCTCTGTATGCCACCAGATAAACATTCAAACCAAAACAATCCAAATGAATTTGAAGTGCAGAGTTCCAGCTTTAATTCAAAGGGTTGAACATAAATATCAAGTACAAATTTTATGTACTGCAACCATTTTTATACACAGCCCCCCCCCCCCCCTTTCAGGGTCTCAAATGTAATTGGACAAATATAATCATAAATAAAATGTTCATTTTTAATATTTTGTTGGAAATCCTTTACTGGACAACGACTTCCTGAAGTCTGCAATCCATGGACATCACCAAAGACTGGGTTTCCTCCTTTCTGATGCTTTGCCAGACTCTAACTGCAGCTGTCTTTGGTTGATCTTTGTTTGTGGGTCTTTCTGTCTTTAGTTTTGCCTTCAGCAAGTGAAATGCTCAATTGGGTTGAGGTCGGGTGATTGACTCGACCATTGCAGAATATTCCACTTCTTTTCCTTCAAAAGCTCCAGGGTTGCTTTTTTGCAGTGTGTTTTGGATCATTGTCCATCTGTACTGTGAAGAGCCGTCCAATCAACTTTGCTGCATTTGGCTGAATCTGGGCTGACAGTATATCTCTAAACACTGCAGAATTCATCCGCCTGCTTCGGGTCACATCATCAATAAATTAGGGTAGGGACGGATGTGAGTGTGCAATGTACAGGGACAATTGTAGACACTCACTGAGGTTGAACTGGATGGACAGGTGTCTTTATTCAACCTTACGAACGATGAAACTATGAATAAACACCAATGACCCAGTGCCACTGGAAGCCATGCATGCCCATGCCATCACACTGCGAGCTCCACCATGTGACCGCAGATGACGTTGTGTGCTTTGGATCATGAGCTGTTCCGAGCCTTCTCCACACGTTTTTCTTTCTGTCATTCTGGTACAGAATAATCTTAGCTCCATCTATCCAAAGAATGCTTTTCCAGAGCTTCTCTGGCTTTTTTTTAGATGTTCTTTTGACAAAGTCTAATCTGGCTTTTCTCTTCTTCAGGGTTATGAATGGTTTTGTTCCTTGTGGTGAACCCTCTGCATTTACTCTTGTGAAGTCTTCTCTTGATTGTAGACTTTGGACAATGATACACCCACCTCCAGGAGTGTGTCCTTCACTTGTCTGGATGTTGTGAATGGGTTTTTCTTTACCATAGAGCTGATCCTGCAATCATCCATCATTGTCTTCCCGTGGAAGTCCAGGCCTTTTTATGTTGCCGAGATCACCGGTGCATTTTTATTTCCTCAAAATGTACCAAACTGTTGAGTTGGCCGCTCCTAAATGTTGCTGCTATCTCTCTGGTGGGCTGTTTCATTTTTGAAGCCTTACAATGGCTTGTGTCACTTTCATGGGCAGCTCCTTTGAACGCATGGTGTAGGTTCACAGCAATAGATTCCAAATGCAAATACCACACTTAAACTGGTCATACACCTATAGATTATCTGCAGATTTTCTATGGTTAAATGGAAAAAATGCAACAGATTTCTCCATGCATGCTAAACGATGTGGATGGAGGAATCTCCCACTGGGCCAAGCTTCAGCATCTTGCTAGTCGGCCCCGTTGGTTCTCAACCTAAACAATGCCTGCACCCAATCATGTTCAGGTATTGTGAGAGCCAGCGGGGCCGACTAGCAAGATATGGAAGCTTGGGCCAGTGGGAGATTCTTCCATCCACACAGTTCAGCGTAGATGGGAGGAATCTGTTCCACTTTTTTCCATCTGACCATAGAAAACCTGCAGATGATCTATAGATGTATGGCCAGTCTAAGCCCTTGTACACACGGTCGGAGAATCCGTTGGAATGTGTCCTATCGGACCGTGTCGTCGGATAATCCGACTGTGTGTGGTATGCATCGGACTGATTCCGTCGGAATATCCGTCGGACCCAATTTTCCAACTTGTTGGAAATATTTTCCGACCAACTGATTCGATAGGACCTAATCCGATCATGTGTAGAGAATTCCGATAGGATCAAGTGCCACGCATGCTCAGATCAAATTCCTACATCAAAGCTATTGGCTACTAGCCTGAATGTAGTCCCATCATAACGAAATTACGTCATCACGTTCTGAATGATCGGATTTTTCGACAACTTAGTCCGACCGCGTGTATGCAACAGTTTCGGACAAGATCCGACGGATTTGGTTGTCGAAATCTCCGACCGTGTGTACAAGGGGCTTAGAATCAACTCCAGACCTTTTACCTGCTTAATTGATGAAGGAATAACGAAGGAGTAGCCCACACCTGGCCATGAAACAGCTTTTGATTCAATTGTCCAATTACTTTTGGTCCCCTAAAAAAAAGGGGAGATGGCTATTCTTAAGAGCTGTAATTCCTAAACCCTTCTTCCGATTTGGATGCACATACCCTAAAATTAAACCTGTGTGTACACTTTTCAGCCCATATCCATTATATAACTATGGCTTGAATATGTTTTGGAAAATATCTGAAAAAATAAATAAAATTGTGCCTTTATCCAAATATATATGGACCCAACTGTATGTGTGGCACTTGGACATTGAAGCCCACCCTCTGTGTTACATGGACAGCAAGAGGTTAACCACTGGCCGCCCGCCATATAGCAAAATGACAGTGGCAAAGTGGTTGTAAAATCCTGACGGGACGTCATATGACGTGATCAGGATATTAAGCCGCTGCGTGCCCCCCGGGGTGCGCATCGCGGTGATCGTTGTTGCGGGGTGTCAGTCTGACACCCTGCAACTACGATCTCGGTAAAGAGTCTCCGACGGAGACTCTTTACCACGTGATCAGCCGTGTCCAATCATGGCTGATCACAGTGTAAATAGGAAGAGCCGGTGATCGGCTTTCCCTCACTCGCGTCTGTCAGACGTGAGTAGAGGAGAGCCGATCGGCTGCTCCTCTGACAGGGGGGGGTCTGTGCTGATCGATTATCAGCACAGCCCCCCCGAGGATGCCCACACTGGACCACCAGGGACGCCACTAGACCACCAGGAGATGCCCAGCACCAGGTATGCCCCCTAGACCACCAGGGATGCCAGCCAGTGCCCATAATGAATGCCAATCAGTGCCCATAATGGATGCCAATCAGTGCCCACAATGGGCATCACTGATTGGCATGCATTATTGTTTGGCACTGATGGGCATCCATCCCTACAAAACTTTACGATGCCGCTTATCGGTGCCCATCCATGCCGCCTATCAGTGCCCATCCATGCCGCCTATCAGTGCCCATCCTAGCCACCTATCAGTGCCCATCCATGCCCATCCGTGCCGCCTATCCATGCCCATCCGTGCTGCCTATCCATGCCGCCCATCTGTGCCAATCCGTGCCACCTATCACTGCCCATTTGTGCCACCTATCAGTGTCTGTGTCGCATATCAGTGCCACCTATCAGTGCCGCCTATCAGTGCCACTTCATTGGGGCCACCTCATCGGTGCCCATCAGTGCCACCTTATCAGTGCCCGTCACTGCAGCCCCGTCAGTGAAGGAGAAAACGTACTTATTTATAACGTTTTGTAACTGAAACAAAAAAAACATTTTTTTTTTTCAAGATTTTCGGTCTTTTTTTATTTATTTAGCAGAAAATAAAAATCACAGAGGCGATCAAATACCACCAAAAGAAAGCTCTAATTGTGGGAACAAAATAATAAAAATTTAGTTTGGGTACAGTGTAGCATGACCGCGCAATCGTCATTCAAAGTGCGACAGCGCTGAAAGCTCAAAATTGGTCTGGGCAGGAAGGTGTATAAGTGCCCCCCGGTATTGAAGTGGTTAATAACTCCAAAAAAAAAAAAAAACTATTTTGCAGTGATGTTGCTCGCTCTACCCCAAGACTATTAGAGTGACAAGTGTGAAAATATTTGGTCTAGAAAAGAAAATATGACATCAGTTCTCATTGGAATGTGTCATTTACAGGCTCCATTTCTGGCATTCTTCACCATTATAGACAGCTTGACAAGCTTTTTGCGTTATACTTGTGTTGTGAAAGGAAACCAACCCCCCCCCCTCTCTCCAAGCCAGATATTCTACAGGAATCTTTGCAGAACAGAAGTCTTTTAAGAGAGAGACAGTTCTGCAAACGCAGTAAATGTGAATGGTGATATACTGCAAACTTTGGGGAACAGAAATGTGTTGTGTGCAGGACAAAGCTGCCAGCAGTTCTGAAGGTAAACAGTAAAAGGTGATGCCGTAAAGCCAATGACAGGCAAACCATAAAGGCCAACACAAATCTATACATTTTCGGAGGGTGTAGGTGTATTATTTTAGGTGTTCAGAAAACTGGCCATGGAACACAAACTTGGGTAATGTCATTACAAAAACACACCTTGGGCTTAATTTGGTTTTCATCGGTCGTAAGAGCACAGGGTGGAATTAGCCACTATGATGTCATATTTATTAGTAGGCAGGCTCATAAAAGTGCTCATAGTTTTATAGGAACAAGGAGAAAAACACTATGCAAGTAAAATCCCATTTTAACATTTTATTAAACACTCAACGTGAAATCTGATATAGAGCAGCATGCTACAGGACGTGCCATCTTTGTTCTTTACTTTCTATCTACAGACTATCGCTTTTTTTTAAGTCTTCTTTGGAGGTTTCTCTACACTCCTTTCCTGTATTCAGGGTGGCTCCTAGGCCTTCCAGAATCCCACAGAGCCACCCTTGCATGCACGCTTCTGCCTATAATTGTCAGGAATCCGTCCGTTCTGTGCGATCGGGTCTCCGTTCGCGCACGCGCGTTCGTGCCGTGGGTCGTCGTGGGCACGCGCGTCTCCAGACGCGCGCGGGTGCACACCGTTCGTATGTGCGCGCGGCACACGCACGCACGTGTGCGTGTTAGCGCGATTGGCGCCAGTGGCCCTTTTTAAAGGTACAGCTGCAGATGTTCTGTGCTGTTCGTCTGCAGCTTGTACCTGAAGCAACCTGTTATTCTGCCTGAAACCTACCTGATACCTGACCCGGCTCCATTTGACTCCGCTGTCCTCTCCTGCTCCGACCCCGGCTTGTTTGACCCTTCTTGGACTGATACCTGTTGCCGAACCCCTGCTTGTTATCGGATTCCTCTGCTGGCTCCTGCTTGCTGCTGTGTCTGCTGCTCTCTCACCCAGAGATCCTTCCGGGCTTGCTTCTGCCTCTCCAGATCCGTGCACCACCCGTTCTGGTACCACGGCCTGTTTGCCAACCTTCATCGGCTGCCTTCCTGCTATAGAGAGCTTCTGCATCTGAAGATCTTCACCTTCCCAGCGCCTGCTGCTGCATCTGGCCAGATGCTCCTACCCCGCTGTGCTCCTGTCCCTCTGTTCCCACTTCAGAGAGACTTGAACCAGAGTCATAAGAGAGGTCTCCTTCCACCAAGTCAGACTCACCATCCGAAAACCTAACAATAATGCAGCGTACACACGATCGAATTGTCTGGCGTACTTAGTCCGACATACAATCCGGCGGATAGTTTGGCGGACTTTCTACCGAACGGACTTGGCCACACAGAAAGTCCGATGTTTGCTTGCGCGATGACGCACAGCACGTATGACGGGACTAGAAAAAGGAAGTCCAATAGCCAATAGCTTCCTTTTTCGTACTTGCTTCTGAGCATGCGTCATTCTTAGTCCGCCGTACTAGCATACCGACGAACGTATTGTCCGCTGAAACCCAAGTCCGACGGGAAGATTGGAGTGCAAAAATACTTTCTTAGTCCGCCGGACTTCACGCTGGAAAAGTCCGCTGAAGCCCACACACGATCGAATTGTCCGCTGAAATGCGTTTCGGCGGACTAAGTACGCCGGACAATCTGATCGTGTGTACGCGGCATAACAGGCACGCAGGTGTCAGGACCTGGTGGCACTGTGGTTCTTGTTCCTTGGGAGGAGGGTTTTGATTCCAATGTCCACCAGCAGGTATCTCTCAGAAGCCAACAGACCCCAGTAATCAGTTTCCACCTGATGCTGGCCGCTGGACGGGTATTTAGTTCCTCCCAAACCCAAGTGTTTCTCGCTCCAGTGTTTTGTTTGCTGCCAGATACTGCTAGCTGTTATCCTGTTCCTGGTATCATTAGTTGTTAGTTAGGCATCTGTTTGTTAGTCATTAGTCAGGTATTCTTTTGCTGGGTTTTCTGGTTCCATTATATTTTCATGTTTGCTGTGTGCTGGTGTTTGGAATTATTTTCAGTGAAACAAAATCCATCTCACTCCCAGCATCCAACATACCCCTAGTAATCAGTTTCCACCTGATGCTGGCTGCTGGGTGGGTATTTATGTACTCCAAAACTAAGTGTCTCTCACTCCAGTGTTTTTCCTGCTGCCAGATACTGCTAGCTGTTATCCTATTCCTGCAATTGTTAGCTAGGCTTCTGTTTGTTAGTCATTAGTCAGGTATTCTGTTACAGGGTTTTTTTTTTTGTTCACTTACATTTTCATGTTTTCTGTGTGCTGGTATTTGGAAGGATTTTGTTTCACTGCAAATAAATCTAATTTCCAGCAACAGGGTTAGATTCTGCCTGATACTGACTGCTAGGAGGGTATTTAGGCCCTTTCACACTAAGTGTGTCTCACTCGCTGACAGATATTGCCGTTATCCTCTACCTGCTCCTGACCTGTTCACTGTACCCTGTATCCTGCTGTCTCGTACCTGCACCCCTCCTTGTTCCAGATCCCCGTTTTGGTTCCCCTTCCCATCTGCTCCCTGCACTTCCAGTTTTCCCTGCTTTTCGGCATTTCCAATTTCTGTATATACTGTATATAGTTAGGCTTTTGTTTGTTAGTTATTAGTCAGGTATCCTGCCACTGGGTTTTTTTGTGCCTGGGAACACCCTAATTGCCCCAAGCACCTGCGCCACTGATAAGGCAGTAGACTGGCCCTCCTATACCGGGCCCAGGCCCTATCAAATGGGTCCCTGACACCTGTTGAGCAGGAGGACTGGCTGTACTGCCTTATTGCTCTGCATGTACATGTGATAGCTGTCAAAGTTGGCCCTCAACTCCAGGCCCCGGTAACAAATCAGGAGTAGGAGTGGTTCCCAATCATGTGATCTCAGCTATGACATGGTAATCACATGCAAACTGACTGCTTTACTTAAGAGAGACCAACAATAAAGCCTTCCAAGCTGTACAGGGGAGAACCTCTGGGGGGATCTAGGATGGAGAAGGACCTGGGGGTCCTAGTAGATGATAGGCTCAGCAATGCCAAGCTGCTGCTAACAAAGCAAACAGAATATTGGCATGCATTAAAAAGGAGATCAACTCCAGAGATACAACGATAATTCTCCCGCTCTACAAGACTCTGGTCCGGCCGCACCTGGAGTATGCTGTCCAGTTCTGGGCACCAGTCCTCAGGAAGGATGTACTGTAAATGGAGCGACTACAAAGAAGGGCAACAAAGCTAATAAAGGGTCTGGAGGATATTAGTTATGAGGAAAGGTTGCGAGCTCTGAACTTATTCTCTCTGGAGAAGAGACGCTTGAGAGGGGATATGATTTCAATATACAAATTCCGTACTGGTGACCCCACAATAGGGATAAAACTTTTTTTTGCAGAAGGGAGTTTAACAAGACTCGTTGCCACTCATTCAAATTAGAAGAAAAGAGGTTTAACCTTAAACTACGTAGCGGGTTCTTTACTGTAAGATCGGCAAGGATGTGGAATTCCCTTCCACAGGCGGTGGTCTCAGCGGGGAGCATCGATAGTCTCAAGAAACTATTAGATAAGTACCTGAACGACCGCAACATACAGGGATATACAATGTAATACTGACATATAATCACACACATGGGTTGGACTTGATGGACTTGTGTCTTTTTTTAATCTCATCTACTATGTTACATTGCACCCCAAAGATGGTGGCTCCCATTTCTCTAGTTTATGTGTTTAGTTAGCTTTTTACATGGAGTTCAGCCTTACATGTGTTCCACGGAGGACTATAAATCTAAACCATCATCCCCGTAGAATTATCCAGACGCAGAGCCATAGTGCCGTGGTGTGTTGGATTTGTCCCACTACTGCTGTTTGCTGTCATCCTAATATGCGTGATAAATACTGTTCGAAATTTGGTCCTACAGCCTACGCCCCCCTCATTTGGCCAGGACAGGAATTCCGAGATTGGATTCGTTTATCTTGAAGTTTATATTAGTTGGCCGAGGCAGAAAAAAAAAAAAAAAACCCAGAGAACATCTTTTTTCCATTATAGGCAGCACAGCCACGGTGATCATGTGTGAGCAGAAAGAAGGACAGCTCCTGCCTGCAAACATAACTCATGCTTGAAATCTTACAGCCACCCCCCTCCAGCACACGGTATGTTGTAAAATTGTTGCTCCTATAAATTTTCAGGTTTTTACATTTATGCCATTTTGATTTAGAGCTCAGCAGGCCAGCGGTGGGGATCAGGCCAAAGCAGCACATTATGAAGTAGCATGGAGGCCGCAGGTGGCCAATTTCCCCCCACGCGCGTCTGCAGCAGAAAGCAAAAAGCTACAAACCTTTCTCCGTTCAGGATTTTATTTTTTAGCCCGATCTTTCAGGCAACACACAGTTATGCCCGAAGTGTTTCAAACGAAGGAAAAAAAAATAAAATAAAAGGTAGATTATTTTTCTAAAATGTAAAGTATGAGGAGCAATTTTATTCAACAAACGCAAACCAATCGATAAACTATCAATGCGTTCCGCAACATTGCTCTTAAGGAAAATGGAAAAAATAAACGCTGGACCCATGGGGTCTCACTGGTATTGCTAGCTTAAAGCAGGGGGTCTCAAAACTGGCGGCCCTCCAGCTGTTGAGAAACTAGAAGTCCCATGAGGCATTGCAAGACTGACAGTTACAAGCATGACTCCCCACAGGCAGAGGCATGATGGGACTTGTAGTTTCGCAACAGCTGGAGGGCCGCCAGTTTTGAGACCCCTGGCTTAAAGTATTAATGTAAATCAGGAGTGTCAAAAGCAATCTCATCACAGGCTGCATTAGCAATATGGTTACCCTCAAAGGGCCAGTTGTATCTGAAAGACTATAAGTCCAGAGCATCCCTGCCTTCCTTACATCAGATGTCAAGAGCTCCCTCACCATCCGAAGTCAAGAGAAGAAGTTGGGAAGCAAAAAGTGCATGGTCTGGAGTCAGTTGCCGAAGTCTGCTAAATACTGAGACCAGGGTAGGTGTCCTCCTCTCTGCTGGCAAGATGGGAGGAAAGGAGGGGGGGGGGGGCAGAGATGAGACTCCTCCAGTGCATTTCCCACATGTGAAGCTTAATCACAATCAGAGGCCCTGTTATGATTAAGCCCCACATGGGAGAAATGCACTGGGGGGCTCTTGTATGGGTGGAGAACCAAGTTGAAGCCAATTCTTATTTTCTTTTATTATCTTAGCTTTCCAATCTGCTGATCCTGTGTGCGGCTGGGCACCATTTTCCTGTGGTCTAAGCTCATGGAAGATGGTTCTGCCATGGTTTTCTGTCTGGGAAGTCTCCAATAAAGTTTCTTGTTGTCAGGGCTGGCTTAGCCCTTCCTTCTCTGGGCTGGCTGCTCAGCTGTCGGCTAATTGCCAGCTCTCATCTCTCTCCAGTTACCCAGCTGTTCCTGATCATGCTGGTCTGACCTGCCTACTTAAAAGCTGTCCAGCTCACTTCATCCCTGCCTTCACCTTGGTCACATCACAAGAAACCATCTCCTGTGGTTCTGTTTAAAGGCTGACTTTGCTGACATCCCTTCTAGCTCCTTATCCTGCTTGCTGTTCCTCTACTTGGATCCCTAATTTCTGGCCTGGCTGATCACCTGATTTGGTTACTGAACTCTGGCCTGGCTGACTACTCGATCTAGTTACTGGACTCTGGCTATGCATTGACTACGCTTACTCTATTTACCATTTTATTTTTTATTAATAAACAAGTGTAATTTAATTGTACTTCTGTCTCGGTCTGGTTCATGGTTTCTGACCCTCTTTTTCAACTGACACAGAACTGTATTAGTCTCATAATAATTATAAGCAGATGTCCAGAGCACCCCATCCCCCCTTACATCAGATGTCAATTTCCACCCCACAACATCAGAAGTCAAGAGTCCTCCACCCTCCCTTACATCACATTGCACCCCCCCTTGTCCCACTGCTGGGAAGAAGCCGAGGGCAGAGTTGGGCAGCAGAAAGCGCAGGGTCTGGAGGAGAAGCTGCCGGAGCTAAATTCTGAGAAAAAGGGGAGGTGGGGATTAGGGGGTGCTGCAGCTGCACAGAGGGGTGCAGGATCTGAAGGAGGAGTTCTGTCCTCCTCTTTACTGCTAACTACTGATATGGGGGGGGGGGAGATGAGCCTCTCTGCAGCTGCACGGAGAAGCGCAGGATCTAGCGGAGTTCCGTCTTCCTTTTTGCTGCTGACTGCTGAGACAAGGTGGGGACGGAGACGAGAGGGGTGCTGCAGCTGCAAGAGAAGTGCGAGGGACACATGAAATGGCCTGGAGTGGCGGATTGGGGCACGCAAGACTGTGTTTGACACGTGAGCTACACAAAAATGGATCACAAAATTCTAAAAGAAACACCATTAGCAGATGAGGAAACAATGGAAACTGCGAGAGGATTTTTACAGTTAAGCCGCGTACACACGGGCGGACTGTCTGTCCAACTTAGTCCGCCGAAACACATTTCAGCGGACAGTCCACTCGTGTGTGGGCTTCAGCGGACTTTTTCAGCGTGCAGTCTGGCGGACTAAGTATTTCGGAATTTCCGTAATATTGTCCGTCCAACTTTGGTTTCAGCGGACAGTCCACTCGTGAGTAGGCTAGTTCGACGGACTAAGTATGGCGCATGCTCAGAAAGGATTTACACGGCGGAAGGTTGCATTGCAGTGTATTGGACTTCCTATTTCTAGTCCCGTCGTACGTGCCGTACACGTCATCGCGCAAACTTTCGGCGGACTGTTTTGCATCCGTGTGTGGTCAAGTCCGTTCATTCGAAAGTAGGACGGACTGTCCGTCGGATTGTCTGACGGACTAAGTTGGCCATACAGTCCGCCCGTGTGTACGCGGCTTTAGAGTTACATTTTAAAAAAAAAAGACAAACTGCAAACAGGAAAGCTGGTCATTCCTGGTTCATTTAGTTTTCCTTTGGAAAGTAATAGAACTACACACTAAATTATATATATATATATTTTTATTTTTATTTTTTTTTGACGTTGCAGGTAGAACAGACGTGTTCCAGATGGTCACCACTATTGCCATATATATATATATATATATATATATATATATATATATATATATATATATATATATATATATATATATATATATATATATATATATATATATATATATATATATAATTGATGTTATTTGCTTTCTGAATCCCAAAATTAGTATAATTTGTAAAGTTCACCTGTTTCCTCCAAGCTATTATTTAAACAGGTGTCGTTAATTGGTAAGGTTGATAGAACATACAATGTATACACATACCATTTATTTTAAACTAATTATGTTTGCCCACAAGATCTGCAGTTTTGGAGTTGCTCTGACCCCGTTCATCTAGACATTACAATTTGGCCCTCGTCAAAGTCACTCAAATCCTTACATGTGCCCATTTTTCTGCTTTTAATACATCAATTTCAGGAACAACATGTTCACTTGCTGCCTAATGCCGCGTACACACGGGCGGACTGTATGGCCTACTTAGTCCGTCGAAAAACACATTTCAGCGGACAGTCCGCTCGTGTGTGGGCTTCAGCGGACTTTTTCAGCGTGCAGTCTGGCGTACTAAGTATTTCGGATTTTTCGAAATTCTGTCCGTCATACTTTGGTTTCAGCGGACAATCCGCTCGTCAGTAGGCTAGTTCGACGGACTAAGAATGGCGCATGCTCAGAAAGGATTTACACGGCGGAAGGGTGCATTGCTGTGTATTGGACTTCCTATTTCTAGTCCCGTCGTACGTGCTGTACACGTCATCGCGCAAGCTTTCGACGGACTGTTTGTGCATCCGTGTGTGGTCAAGTCCGTTCATTCAAAACTATGACGGACTGTCCGTCGGATTGTATGACGAACTAAGTAGGCCATACAGTCCGCCCGTGTGTACGCGGCTTAACATATTCCACCCACGTTCAGATGCCATTGGCACAAGATAATCAACATTATTCACTTTACCTGTCGGCGGTAATAATAATATGGCTGATCGGTGTGCGTCTACCCTAAAGAAGAGCTGAGTTGGGAAGCGCTCCCTTGTAACCCCCTGTTTGCACCAACCAACCATGTCAAGAGAAATACATTTTTGCTGACATAGCAGAAAGTGAAGGTTGATAAAACGGTTGCCCATTAGATTCAATAGCAGTTTTTTTGAGAATATTATAGAACCTTCCACTTGGGCTGTAGTGTTTTAATAGAAGCCATTACATGGGCGAGCTTTACAAACTCCCTTTTTCTTCATATCAGCATTTCTTGAGGAATGCATTTTCTAATATTCCTTATCGCCTTACAAACCACAATTCTCTAAGCCATTAATAATAAAAAAAGGCAGTAATGTCCTGTCATCACCCAGATGACCTTCAGAGCAGTCTCTGGGCCATCAGGGATTATTCTGCCCCCCCCAGGCAAGGTCCCACCCCCTCAATTTCCTGGGGTAGCTCCTTTACAACACAAGACCATTCGGATCACATAATTCAGGTGAGGTTGTTTACCTACAGCACAAAATTTGTCAGCTTTACGGCTTGGCCATAATATCGAGCAGAATCTCTGAAGTCGGGAAAGTTATACAAAATAGAAAAGGAGAGTTGGACGGGGAAGGAGGGGGGGGCGGTTTTGTTCCAAATGGTCATCCATTACCAACATTTCAACCTGTGATTGCAAAAATGTTGCCTGCAACTGATTCAGATGCACAGGGATTAGGCGACCGCAAAAAATGAAAAATAAAACCAGTTATATTAAATATGTCTTTTGTGAAATATTGCCTGTCAAGTACAAAGAAACCAAAAAAAAAATAAAAAAATATCTGAGGTCTGTTAGTATAATGAGAAAAAGCAAAGGGCATGTCAACAGAGAATTTATTTCCGCTCCCTTTCTCACTCTCCACTTCAGTAGATGCACAGCTGCTTTACATAGTAACCCATAAATTCTTCATTCCCCCTTCTCCGGAGGTATCCGGCACTGAACATTTCGGCTTCAACCTTCCCCATCTATTGATTTCTTTATCCCTTAATGTGATAGCGACATTGATAGCAAAGAAATGGCATCCATTATGATCCTTTTATCACACGCACAATAAAACTGTGATTGCTTTGGCTTCATGCTAACAGAGATGGATGCTTTCAGTAACAAGATCAGCAGTGCAGTATGAATATTTGACAAGGAAGTTAATCAAAATGTTTTTAGACCCCCATCACCGAGATAGACTTTAATGCACTGACATGGCAGAGAGGTTTATAGGCAGACGGAGAAATGCTTTAGTGCTGCATGAAAAGCTAACTTGTTGTCGGCATAAAAAGCTATCTTTATACACTAAAATCTGTTTATATAAAGATTTGCTTCTGTTTTATTTTTTATTGACTATACTATAGAACTTTGATTGCAGGGCAGAGGGCGGTTTAATGAACAGAACACATTTTTGTTGAGTATCCACGAAGGTCGTGTTTATCTTGTTTGTACACTTGGCTGGCAAAGTAAAAATGGTAGAATTGGAGAAGTTGTTCTATAGCAGGGATATGCGATTAGCGGACCTCCAGCTGTGGCAAAACTACAAGTCCCATCATGCCTCTGCTTCTGGCTGTCATGCTTGTGGCTGTCAGAGTCTTGCTATGCCTCATGGGAATTGTAGTTCTGCAACAGCTGGAGGTCCGCTAATTGTATCTTGAAGTACAATTACAGGATGATATTGGTGGGCCCCATGAATCAGCCTGAAGAAGCCATCCTCAACCAGGGCTTTGTATAACCCTAGGGTTCCTCCAGGTATAGTTAGGGGTTCCTTGATCTGTGGCTAACTAACCTCCCATCTGATAGTGCCTGCACACTTCCAGGTCCAACGCCACTTGAAAGAGCCAGCGACATGACTGCAAGGGTCTCATTCCGGCCACCCCTGTAAGGAGAGTATTCTTCCCACCATCAATGTAAAAGGGAATTTTCCCAATGAACTTCAATAGACTTTCAGGTCAGGAACCCTTGGTATGATAAATTATTTCAAGGGTTCCTCTGGGGTATAAAGGTTCAGAGGGACTGGCCTAAGGAGAAGACATTGTTCTATAGCATAAAAAGTATCTGAAAGTACAATTACAGGATGCCAATGGTGGACCCTGTGTATCCGCCTGAGGCAGCCATTCTCAACCAAGGTTCTCTAGAACCCTCGAGTTCCTTCAGGGATAACTCTCCCATCGGATGGAAACTGCATAGTTCCAAGGTCCAACACCACTTGGCAGAGCCAGCCGAATGACTAAACGGTGTCAGTCTGGCCACCCCTCTACCCAATTTCCACCATCAATGTAAGGGACTTTTTACCAATGACCTTCAATAGACCTATTTTACCAAGGTTCACCAAGACATGAAAATATTTTAGGGGTTCCTCTGGGGTAAAAGGTTCAGAGGGCCCTGCCTAGGGAGAACTGGCGCATCCCTACAGCCAAACATTTAGGTTCCAAGAGTCATTTTGTAGGGCAAGTATTGTCACAGATGGGGAATCCGTTCCTACTGGGGGTGGACTAACTTACCAGGACTTGGCAGTAGCAGCCAGGGATAGGAGATGGCATAAGCCCCAGTAGAGTCACAGAGAGGCAGAGGACACTGTGGGCGGCATGGATACCACAATACCAATGGAGACAGCATGCCTGCTCATTCCTGATGGGTTGGCTAACTGACCAGGACTTGGCAGTAGAAGCCTGGGCTAGGAGATGGCATAAGCCCCAGTAGAGCCACAGAAAGGCAAAGGACACTGTGGGCTGCATGGATACAATACTAATGGAGACAGCATGCCTGCTCATTCCTGATGGGTTGGCTAACTGACCAGGACTTGGCAGTAGAAGCCTGGGCTAGGAGATGGCATAAGCCCCAGTAGAGCCACATAAAGGCAAAGGACACTGTGGGGGAAATGGATACCACATGACACTGATGGAGATGAAGACAGCATTTCTGCTTATTCCTGTGCAGGGCGTGGTCCCCCAAAGAACATTGAGAGAGTTTAGTCCCAGGGCTCCTCAGGGTATCCAAGGAATATGAAAGCTGCTATTGATTGTCCCTTTGTGTGAGCTTACTTCTCCAGAGACACTTGGCCTGGCTGGAGCACATTCCTACTACAGGCCTTAGAGCAATGAGTCCTACAGCCACCCATCACTTACACATGCCAGTTACCAGGAGACATTCCCAATAGTTGTCAGGGGAGGGAAGAGTCCAAAAGTCTTGCTCCTCTCCTTGCTTGCTTCCCCCACAAGGGTAAGCTCTGAGATAAATCCTTACAGCTACATCATGCCGTAGCTTGGTCGCCAGTACTACCCATCGATCAGATCGAACATGGTGGTGCCACACAAAAACTTTTCATACTCTTTTCTAACACAGGGAGCCCCGCTGCTGCCTATCACTGGCATCCTACCTATGGGGCAATGTAGAGGTTCCTAACGCAGCAACACTGCTGACTCATCCAAGTGGTCCTGGACCTACCCTACCTTTTGGCCAGAAAAGGCAACTACACCCACCCTAAATGGATTACTTTGAAACGTCAAAAAGGGCTTCAAGTCCCGTTAGAAAAACGACTCCCTTCCTTGGTGACCTTTCCAGCAGAGCCACGGATACCAAAATGAAAAAGGTTCTAAGCCCTGCTAATTCAACCCAAAACTACAAGAAAAAGAAAAAACTGGCCGAAGATATAGTTTAAGGAATTTTCTGCCATTTCTAATTGTTTTCTCAAACAGTTACATTACTTAAAAAAATTTAGAAGCATGCTAGGAAAAGCCGGAGGCATGGTCAGATAGAGAAACAAGAGAATTCTATCATTGGATTGGAATGGGTTTGGCCGACTCTCCTTTGACCAATAAAAGAAAAACGTGGCAAAAATGCTCAACTTATTCTAATATGACTAACAGGTGACTGAAGGAATGCGCCACACACAACTCCAGCGTTAATTAACTTCCTGTCTCAGGCGCCTCCTAACATATCTACGCAGTTCAGAGGCCAAGAATAAACAGAATCTACGAAGAGTTTCCCCTGGGCGCACAGCATAATGAATGGACAGGAAGTGTGCGTTATGCAACTTATTTTCTGAGCATTGTAAATTTGGACAAATCCAAGAAACCAAATTGTTCTTCCACATCTGCACTTGGCCCGAATCCTTTGTGCGTTGATCAGAGGTGCCGGTCAGCTGTATAATGAGTTATTGGCTGCCGTGATTAAGCTATACAATATGTAGAAGGATGCTAGTTACAATTGGGCGACTATGTAGACACCAGAAAACAGGGAATGTAGAGATGTTGCCTATGGTAGCCAGTGAGGAAGCTGACGCACACCCCGACTATAGAAGAGGTAAGGGGAGGAAAATGGGTAGGGCGGCTGTGACTATTCCCTTTAAAGTGACACTAAACATTCTTCGTCTCTAAAAAGAAACCATACACATCCACTACTTGCTGGCCCTGTAATCTATTTTTAATGAAAATGTTTTACGGTGTTTTCCTTTCTTCCTTATATCATCTTTTGCGAGCTCCTGAACCTCTTCCGTTCCCTATCACTTTGAAAAGAGGAGTTCATTTAAGTTGCAGTCGTGTGCACTTCCCTATGCACACTACAAATCACATACAGTGCCTTGAAAAAGTATTCAAACCCCTTGAAATTTTCCAAATTTTGTCAAGTTACAACCAAAAATTGATATTTATTTTATTAGGATTTTATGTGATAGACCAACACAAAATGGCTCATAATTTGAAGTTGAGGGAAAAGGATTTTCAAGAGACATTTCTGCTCATTCTTCTTCTTTGGAAAATATCTCAAGCTCTGTCAGATTGGATGGAGAGCATCTGTGAACGGCAATTTTCAAGTCTTGTCACAGATTCTCAATGGGATTTAGGTCTGGACTGTGACTGGGCCATTCTAACACATGAATATTCTTTGATCTAAATCATTCCATTGTAGCTCTGGCTGGATGTTTCGGGTCGTTGCCCTGCTGGAAGGTGAACCTCCGCCCCGGTCTCAAGTCTTTTGCAGACTAACCTGTTTTCTTCTAAAATGTTTGTAGCCCATAGGTCCGCAGTCCCGTAGCCCCATAAGGGCCCCAGTCCCGTAGCCCCATAAGGGCCCCAGTCCCGTAGCCCCATAAGGGCCCCAGTCCCATAGCCCCATAAGGGCCCCAGTCCCATAGCCCCATAAGGGCCCCAGTCCCATAGCCCCATAAGGGCCCCAGTCCCGTAGCCCCATAAGGGCCGCAGTCCCGTAGCCCCATAGCACATTTCAGTAGTATGCAACAGATGGTGGCTACATTCCTACATACAGTGGGGCAAACAAGTTTTTTATTCAGCCACCAATTGTGCAAGTTCTCCCACTTATAAAGATGAGAGAGGCCTGTAAGTATCATCATAGGTATCACCTCAACTATGAGAGATAAAATGTAGAAACAAATCCAGACAATCACATTGTCTGATTTGGAAAGAATTTATTTGCAAATTATGGTGGAAATTTTTTTTTTTTTTCTTTTTTTAGTTTGTCTGAATACTTTGTTATATATCCTTTGCTGGCAATGACAGAGGTCAAACATTTCCTGTAAGTCTTCACAAGGTTGTCACACACTGTTGCTGGTATGTTGGCCTCATATCCTCCATACAGAGGTCCTCTAGAGCAGTGATGTTTTGGGGCTGTCATTGGGCAACAGACTTTCAACTCCCTCCAAAGGTTTTCTATGAGGGTTGAGATCTGAAGACTGGCTAGGCCACTCCAGGACCTTGAAATGCTTCTCACGAAGCCACTCCTTCGTTGCCCGGGTGGTGTGTTTTGTGATCATTGTCATGCTGAAAGACCCAACCACGTGTCATCTTCAATGCCCTTGCTGATGGGAGGAGGTTTGCACTCAATCTCACGATACATGGCCCCATTCATTCTTTCATGTACACGGATCAGTCGTCCGGTTCCCTTTGCAGAGAAACAGCCCCAAAGCATGATGTTGCCATCCCCATGCTTCACAGTAGGTATGGTGTTCTTTGGTTGCAACTGAGCATTCTCTCTCCTCCAAACACGACAAGTTGTGTTTCTATCAAACAGTTCTACTTTGGTTTCATCTGACCATATGACATTCTCCCAATCCTCTTCTGGATCATCCAAATGCTCTCTAGCAAACCTCAGATGGACCCGGACATGTACTGGCTTAAGCAGGGGGACACATCTGGCACTGCAGGATCTGAGTCCCTGGCGACGTAGTGTGTTACTGATGGTAGCCTTTGTTACGTTGGGCCCAGCTCTCTACAGGTCATTCACTAAGTCCCCCCATGTGGTTCTGGGATTTTTGCTCACCGTTCTTGTGATCATTTTGACCCCACGGGGTGAGATCTTGCGTGGAGCCCCAGATGGAGGGAGATTATCAGTGGTCTGGTATGTCTACCATTTTCTAATTATTGCTCCCACAGTTGATTTCTTCACACCAAGCTGCTTGCCTATTGCAGATTCAGTCTTCCCAGCCTGGTGCAGGTCTACAATCATGTTACTGGTGTCCTTCGACAGCTCTTTGGTCTTCACCATAGTGGAGTTTGGAGTGTGACTGTTTGAGGTTGTGGACGGGTGTCTTTTATACTGATAACAAGTTCAACACAGGTGCCATTAATACAGGTAATGAGTGGAGGAGAGAGGAGCCTCTTATAGAAGAAGATACAGGTCTGTGAGAGACAGAAATCTCTCTTGTTTGTAGGTGACCAAATACTTATTTTCTACCATCATTTGCAAATAAATTCTTTCCAAAATCAGAAAAATGTGATTTGTCTGGATTTGTTTCCACGTTTTATCTCTCATAGTTGAGGTGATACCTATGATGACAATTACAGGCCTCTCTCATCTTTCTAAGTGGGTGGCTGACTAAATACTTTTTTGCCCCACTGTATAGCGTGACCAAGGAGCGTGAATGTAGACACCCTCTAACAGGAAGTCAGATACCAGCAGGAAAAAAAAAAGGCATATAGAGATTCTGGGCAAAGAGCAATAGAAAGGATTTTCTTTTTAATTAACCACTTAACAACCAGGGCACTCCGATGTACGTCCTATTTTTGAAGAGGGATATCTCGGTAACGTCAGCAGCTGCTGCCACAACCGAGATATCCATCTCTCCAGGTGCCGGTCATCTGTACGATAACGGTGGTCTCTACGCCGGGTTCGCCGCAAAATCATCGTTATCGGCGGCGGGAGGGGTGCCACCACCCATCCCTCCCGCCGCCCTCCCGCCGCTTACCGGAGCCGTCGGTAGTGGAGGAGGAGATCGGGTGATTTTCCTAGCTGGGTATAGAGACGAGTGAGGCTAAGATGGCCCCCTACTCGTCTCTATACCATAGGAGGGCGGAAGCGACATCAAAACGTCACTTCCGCCCATACCTCTTAAAAGGTATATTTTTTTAATGTCATTTTTTTCAAATTACATTTTTTTTTTTTTTTTTTTTTTTTTTTGCATTTAAGTCCAAATATGAGATATGAGATCTGAGGACTTTTTGACCCCCCAGATCTCATATTCATGCTTTTTTTTTATTACAAGGGATGTTTACAATCCTTGTAATAGGCATAAAAGTGATCAATTTTTTTTTTTTTTTTTTTTAAACAGTGTAAAAATAAATAAAATAAATTAAAATAAATAAGAAAAAAAAAAAAAGGTTTCTAAAAACACCACGTCGCGACGAGCTCGCGCGCAGAAGCGGGGGCATACGTGAGTAACGCCCGCATATGAAAACTGCGGTCAAACCACACATGTGAGGTATCGCCGCGATCGGTCGAGAGCAATAATTCTAGCCCTAGACCTCTTCTGTAACGCAAAAAATGCACCTGTAGAATTTTTTAAATGTCGCTTATGGAGATTTTTGAGGCTAAAAGTTTGACGCCATTCCACGAGCTGGGCGCAATTTTGAAGCGTGACATGTTGGGTATCAATTTACTCGGCGTAACTTTATCTTTCACAATATAAAAAAAAATTGGGCTAATTTTACTGCTGTCTTATTTTTTTTTATTCAAAAAAGGGAATTTTTTCCAAAAAAAAAGTGCGCTTGTAAGACCGCTGCGCAAATACGGTGTGGAAAAAAAGTATTGCAATGACTGCCATTTTATTCTCTAGCTTGTTAGAAAAAAAAAACAATATAAAATGTTTGTAATTTTCTAGCAAAAAAAAAAAAAAAAGTTTTAAACATGTAAACAACAAGTCTGAAAAAGAGGCCTGGTCCTTAAAGTGGTGTTGCCACCAAAAAATAAAAAGTTGCTTAAAATTCTTTAAAAAAAAATAAAATTATTGGAAAAAAATAATTTTTTTAATCACCTCTAAATACCTGTTGCTAGGGGGTCCCGCGTAGTCTGCCTTCTTCCTTGCCTGGGCTGGTGACATCACTTCCCCCCTCGCTTCACTTCCCCTTGTGCCGCACATTCGCCTGGGACCTGTCACGTGTCCCAGGTGACTGTACGGCGGATCACGGCGCCCTGCGCTGCTCGCCCATGCGCAGTGGGTGCCCAGCTGTGAAGCCGCAGCCGGGTGCCCACAGTACGCAGGACGGCGCTGCGAGCGGAGCGGGGAACGAGGGGGGGGCTTCGTTCCCCCCGCATCGCTGGACCCTGGGACAGGTAAGTGTCCGATTATTAAAAGTCAGCAGCTGCAGTATTTGTAGCTGCTGACGACTTTTATTTTTATTTTTTTTAGGGGGTACCCCAGTTTAAGTGGTTAAGAATAAATACTTGAATTTTTAAAAGAAAAACTCAGATATTAGTGTCACTTTATGGGCCATTAACTCCCAGAGGTGTCCCCTGAAGGAGCATTAGGATGTCTGGTCCACCTAGTTTGGTCAAATGCTAAAAAAAAAAAAAAAAAAAAAAAAATTGTCCCTTTATAAATAGATTTGGTACGAAAATATCGTTCTTCCCGCTAACAAAATAAAGCACGGTCTTCATCATCCATAGATAAAAGAGAACTCGCTTGCTATGCAAATTATTGCACAATATAACAAAAAACAAACAACAAAAAAATAAAATCTTACAAAAAGATGAATTCTCTTCTAATAAAATATGACATGGAAAATATTGTTTTTGGGATACAATACACTTTTTTTTGGAGAAGTTCATCAGGTTTGAATTTTCCTCAAATTTAAACTCTTTTAAACTACAAATGCTTCTGAGCCCAAAACCCAAACGTGACGCATTCCAGGGAAGGATCACTCGCAATTTATGTCTCCGGTCCACAAAGTAAAATATTCAGTTGTTACATAAAATTTCCAAAAACGTACAAAAAAAATAAAATAAAATATAAAAAATGTGTTGGTTCCAAAAGCAAATGCCATCAGCTGGGAGAGCAGGAAACTTTCATCATGATAATATTTTATTTTACATGTTTTTTGCGCTGTGGTGGGTCTTGCAGGGTAAAATAATATGCTGTAAACGCTAATACGCCAAATCTCAGGGGTGGGACAAGGAGAAGAGGACCGAGGGAGGAGAGGGATGGATTTCTCTTCTGTTCTAGTAGTAAAATGAAAAGAAAACAACTTTCTTGGGAAAATGTATCAGTTTGAAAACACTTCAAGTCCCACGTTGGAAAAAAAAAAAAAAAAAGAAAACGATGTTGTTGTACTAAATGAAATAAACAAAGAGCTGCCACCCCGTGTGATGAAATGCGTGGAATCCACATACACAAGTAATGTATGAATATACATGAATGCCGGAACAGAAGAACCTCTAAATATTTACAGTACTAAAACAAAATGGAAAGAAATGAACTCTGATATGTTATACCGGTGATCCCCAATCTGTGGCCCTTGAGACATGATACCTCCCATAGACACCGATTGAGCACCATTCTTCCCACTGATACCAATAATGGGGCACTATTAGTCCCACTGACACCAATGATGGGGCACTATTCCTCCCACTGACACCAATGATGGGGCACTATTCATCCCACTGACACCAATGATGGGGCACTATTCCTCCCATTGATACCAATAATGTGACACTATTCCTCCCACTGATACCAATGATGGGACACTATTCCTCCCACTGACACCAATGATGGGGCACTATTCATCCCACTGACACCAATGATGGGGCACTATTCCTCCCATTGATACCAATGATGGGACCCTATTCCTCCCACTGAAACCAAAGACGGGGCACTATTCCTCCCACTGAAACCAAAGACGGGGCACTATTCCTCCCACTGATACCACGGATGGGGCACTATTCCTCCCACTGATACCAATGATGGGGCACTATTCCTCCCACTGATACCAATGATGGGGCACTATTCATCCCACTGACACCAATGATGGGGCACTATTCCTCCCATTGATACCAATGATGGGACCCTATTCCTCCCACTGAAACCAAAGACGGGGCACTATTCCTCCCACTGAAACCAAAGACGGGGCACTATTCCTCCCATTGATACCAATAATGTGACACTATTCCTCCCACTGATACCAATGATGGGACACTATTCCTCCCACTGACACCAATGATGGGGCACTATTCATCCCACTGACACCAATGATGGGGCACTATTCCTCCCATTGATACCAATGATGGGACCCTATTCCTCCCACTGAAACCAAAGACGGGGCACTATTCCTCCCACTGAAACCAAAGACGGGGCACTATTCCTCCCACTGATACCACGGATGGGGCACTATTCCTCCCACTGATACCAATGATGGGGCACTTTTCCTCCCACTGATACCAATGATGGGGTACTATTCCTCCCACTGATACCAATGATGGGGCACTATTCCTCCAACTGATACCAATTATGGGGCACTATTCCTCCCACTGATAACAATGATGGGGCACTATTCCTGGCCGTGACCTTTGACCCCGACCCTAAAATCTTATCCTGGCAAACCTTGATCTTGTTATTTTTTTCAAAAAATTTTATATTTTATTTTTCATTAAGATTTTTTTTTACACACTTTGGTTTGTTTACAATTTCCCCTCCTTAAAAAAAAAATAGGAAGATACAATGTAACTTCATTCAGAAGAAGTAATCATAGGGGCAGGCTTCCAGTAACTGATCAATGTGATAGCCAATCAGAGGCCGAAAGTCCCGTGTCCCGATCGTTTCATGAAAGCCTGGTGTCTGTGCCGAGAGGGCGCAGTGTGGCGCTCTCCCAGCAAAAAACGGAGATACGGCAATATGTGGCCCTATGGAAAAAAAAAAAAAAAAAAAAAGCCCAACTCTGCGAGGCCGCATATATGTGTGCGGTTGGTGGGAAGGAGCTAAAGCGGTTGTATAGTCAATTTTATAACTTTGACCTACAGGCAAGCCTATAATAAGGCCTATAATAAGGCTTACCTGTAGGTAAAAAGAATATCTCCTAAACCTGTATGGTGTAGGAGATATTCCGCTCGCAATGAGCCGCTGACTTCAGCGGCGCATGCGCACAAGGGATTCTCGGCTGAAAGCCCGGCAGATGCCGGACTTTTCCGGAAAGAAGTCGCAGGCGCGGGAGTGACAACATCGCGGCTCCGGCCACTCACATCGCTGGAGCCGCGATCCCCGGAACATGTCATCTCCCTAAGCGTGGACCATACACACGGTCGGAACAAAGTTGTCGTACAATCCGATCGTTCAGAACGTGGTGACGTTATTTCGTTACGACGGGACTACGTTCAGGCTAGTAGCCAATAGCTTTGGTCTAGGAATTTGATCTGAGCATGCGTGGCACTTTGTCCGATCGGAAATTCTCTACACACGATCAGATCATGTTGTCGGAAAATGTTATAGCCCTGCTCTAAAACTTTGTCGGTCGGATATTCCGATGGAAACAGTCCGATGGAGCCCACACACGGTCGGATTATCCGACAACATGGTCCGATCGTGTGTACAAGGGCTTAGAGTTGTAGAAAACAAAAATTATTTTGGGGATACACAACCGCTTTAAGGTCCTGGTTCCCAGGTTTGGCGTGCTTTTCCTGAGTTGGTAGAGTAGGGATCGGTACCTCAGCTTGTAGGGACAGAACTAGCGGCAGGGAAAGGTTCCTAACGAGGAGGGCTCGCAACTTCTCTGGACACCTGCCTGTTGGCTAACCGACGGCCAGGCCGCCTTCTACCCCTCTCTACAGACGTTGTCAGTTCAAGCTGCATTCTGCTCTCTGCCCGCCGTTGGAACCTTGAGTGTTCTCGGTTGGACTGCCTTCCCACCGGGTCGTTTGTGGACTGCCTTCCCACCGGGTCGTTTGTGGACTGCCTTCCCACCGGGTCGTTTGTGGACTGCCTTCCCACCGGGTCGTTTGTGGACTGCCTTCCCACCGGGTCGTTTGTGGACTGCCTTCCCACCGGGTCGTTTGTGGACTGCCTTCCCACCGGGTCGTTTGTGGACTGCCTTCCCACCGGGTCGTTTGTGGACTGCCTTCCCACCGGGTCGTTTGTGGACTGCCTTCCCACCGGGTCGTTTGTGGACTGCCTTCCCACCGGGTCGTTTGTGGACTGCCTTCCCACCGGGTCGTTTGTGGACTGCCTTCCCACCGGGTCGTTTGTGGACTGCCTTCCCACCGGGTCGTTTGTGGACTGCCCTCCCACAGGGTCGTTTGTGGACTGCCCTCCCACAGGGTCGTTTGTGGACTGCCCTCCCACAGGGTCGTTTGTGGACTGCCCTCCCACCGGGTCGTTTGTGGACTGCCCTCCCACCGGGTCGTTTGTGGACTGCCCTCCCACCGGGTCGTTTGTGGACTGCCCTCCCACCGGGTCGTTTGTGGACTGCCCTCCCACCGGGTCGTTTGTGGACTGCCCTCCCACCGGGTCGTTTGTGGACTGCCCTCCCACCGGGTCGTTTGTGGACTGCCCTCCCACCGGGTCGTTTGTGGACTGCCCTCCCACCGGGTCGTTTGTGGACTGCCCTCCCACCGGGTCGTTTGTGGACTGCCCTCCCACCGGGTCGTTTGTGGACTGCCCTCCCACCGGGTCGTTTGTGGACTGCCCTCCCACCGGGTCGTTTGTGGACTGCCTTCCCACCGGGTCGTTTGTGGACTGCCTTCCCACCGGGTCGTTTGTGGACTGCCTTCCCACCGGGTCGTTTGTGGACTGCCTTCCCACCGGGTCGTTTGTGGACTGCCTTCCCACCGGGTCGTTTGTGGACTGCCTTCCCACCGGGTCGTTTGTGGACTGCCTTCCCACCGGGTCGTTTGTGGACTGCCTTCCCACCGGGTCGTTTGTGGACTGCCTTCCCACCGGGTCGTTTGTGGACTGCCTTCCCACCGGGTCGTTTGTGGACTGCCTTCCCACCGGGTCGTTTGTGGACTGCCTTCCCACCGGGTCGTTTGTGGACTGCCTTCCCACCGGGTCGTTTGTGGACTGCCTTCCCACCGGGTCGTTTGTGGACTGCCTTCCCACCGGGTCGTTTGTGGACTGCCTTCCCACCGGGTCGTTTGTGGACTGCCTTCCCACCGGGTCGTTTGTGGACTGCCTTCCCACCGGGTCGTTTGTGGACTGCCTTCCCACCGGGTCGTTTGTGGACTGCCTTCCCACCGGGTCGTTTGTGGACTGCCTTCCCACCGGGTCGTTTGTGGACTGCCTTCCCACCGGGTCGTTTGTGGACTGCCTTCCCACCGGGTCGTTTGTGGACTGCCTTCCCACCGGGTCGTTTGTGGACTGCCCTCCCACAGGGTCGTTTGTGGACTGCCCTCCCACAGGGTCGTTTGTGGACTGCCCTCCCACCGGGTCGTTTGTGGACTGCCCTCCCACCGGGTCGTTTGTGGACTGCCCTCCCACAGGGTCGTTTGTGGACTGCCCTCCCACCGGGTCGTTTGTGGACTGCCCTCCCACCGGGTCGTTTGTGGACTGCCCTCCCACCGGGTCGTTTGTGGACTGCCCTCCCACCGGGTCGTTTGTGGACTGCCCTCCCACCGGGTCGTTTGTGGACTGCCCTCCCACCGGGTCGTTTGTGGACTGCCTTCCCACCGGGTCGTTTGTGGACTGCCTTCCCACCGGGTCGTTTGTGGACTGCCTTCCCACCGGGTCGTTTGTGGACTGCCTTCCCACCGGGTCGTTTGTGGACTGCCTTCCCACCGGGTCGTTTGTGGACTGCCTTCCCACCGGGTCGTTTGTGGACTGCCTTCCCACCGGGTCGTTTGTGGACTGCCTTCCCACCGGGTCGTTTGTGGACTGCCTTCCCACCGGGTCGTTTGTGGACTGCCTTCCCACCGGGTCGTTTGTGGACTGCCTTCCCACCGGGTCGTTTGTGGACTGCCTTCCCACCGGGTCGTTTGTGGACTGCCTTCCCACCGGGTCGTTTGTGGACTGCCTTCCCACCGGGTCGTTTGTGGACTGCCTTCCCACCGGGTCGTTTGTGGACTGCCTTCCCACCGGGTCGTTTGTGGACTGCCTTCCCACCGGGTCGTTTGTGGACTGCCTTCCCACCGGGTCGTTTGTGGACGGCCTTCCCACCGGGTCGTTTGTGGACGGCCTTCCCACCGGGCCGTTTGTGGAACCGCCTTCCCACCGGGCCGTTTGTGGAACCGCCTTCCCACCGGGTCGTTTGTGGACCGTCTTCCCACTGGGTCGTTTGTGGACTGTCTCTGCATTAACCCAATACAAAGTTCTTTCTTTGCACTGGGGGTTATCCTGCGGCACCACTCTTCACCCCACCTACATACCTTTATTCGATTGCTTATTCCAGTAGCCATGGTTCACTGGCAGAGCACCCGATAATGATGGAATTACCTCATGCTCATAGTTAGGAACAGCATTCCTGGCTTTCAGCAGAGATTTAAGAAGGTCATGTAAGACCATCCACAGGAGTTCCATGATTCATGGTCACTTGTCTGAGAATCTGGAGTCATCCTTCACTGCAGAGGCCTCGGGATTCTGTATCTCTGCATACTGTGCTCCAGGATGACTCCTGCCCCGGTCCGGGCAAGCATTTTCGACTAGAACGCAGAAAACAAAAACGCTAAAGCTATATCATGGCAATATACCACGGAGGGAGGATGTATAATTTATCCTTCTGCCAGGAGGAGGGAAGATCTCCAGATGGTATCAGTGTGTGCCCAGCTACAGAATAAAAGCGATTCCCTTCTAGGTCAGGGAACATATCCATCCTAAATTATTTGTGGCTTGAATTATGGCCATCTGACGATCACCATCTCTACACAACCAAGGGATGAAGTCTAATCATTTATGTGCAAAATGTTTTCACTATGTATTGCTGCTGCACTAAACTCATAGGATTTCACTCTTCTTATCTCCATTACAGTTAGAGAAAGTGGCCCTCAGAGCCATACCAGAGCGTCGGTGACCAAAATACCCACGCCCAGTCCTTTTCTGACACTTTGTTTACACATAACAATCAGTATTTTTTTCTAAATTATTACTTAGAATCCCCCCCCCCCCCTTTTTTTTTTTTTTTTTTTTTTTTTTTAAGCAGAAGCCCCTAGAGAATAAATTGGTGGGTTTTACAATTTTTTTTTTTTTTTTTATGTCACACGGTATTTGCATAGCGATTTTTCAAACGCAATTTTTTTAAGAAAATAAATACACTTTTTTAAATTTCCAAAGAAATGCATAATCCTTTTTAAATTTTTTTGGGAATGTATAAAAAAAAAAGATGAGGTTTATGTCCAGTGAATAGATATTGTGACGGAACCGATCCCACACTCCGATTGAGTGCTTCCGTCAGTATACCGCTTCCTAAGTCTGAATATAGATATCAGATATTACAACCGCTCACAAGCACAAAACAAGACGACACTTGCTTAGCCGCTCAACATGGACTGATTTATTAGAACCAAAATGCCAAGTATTTATAATACAGCAGAAGACTAAAACCTAACCTAATTAGCATGAGCTAATTATCTAATCATTGACCCAGACTAGTTGTCTGAGAGAAAGGACATTTTAGGGTAAGACTTTGTCTCCTAGCTCACTGATTGACTATTCAATACACATTACCATAAACATAAACACGGGGTTAATTAGCACAAACAACAATGTGTGGAATACTCCTACAAGCCAGACTAGACTCATTTACACAACAGACAGGTGGCTGGAGTTGATGACATTGGCGTCTAACAGTTTGTGTCCCAACAGTGTGATTCAGTCTATTGCCAATATGGCAAATACATATCCAGAGTCTGTGTGTCTTGGGGGAGGGGGGACATGGATCTGAAGTAACACCACCTAAGGGGTCCCCAGGCATGCAGCTCACAAAGAGCACCGTTCCCCCAAATGCCAGGGCCCATAATCGCAAGGCAAGAGGCTCGCATTCTGTCCCCTCCAAGAGCCTCTGTCCTGGCTAGGTCTTTCACAGATATCAAACATGTCAAACATGTCACAAGTGTGGTGTATTGCATTTTGGGTTGGCGCCCTTTTTATTTATCATTTCAGTTCTTCAAATGCGTTACCCTTTAACTTGTTCAGATCCGTGCTATAGCCGAATGATGGCTACAGCGCGGATCTGCTTTGCTGGGAGGCAGTCAATAGACGTCCTCCCCTTTGCACACTGGCCACGCCCCCCACTGAAGGGCATGCGTGCTGTGATCACCTGAGTCAATGAGACGCGGGTGATCACAGATCGGACCCCTTACCACATGATCAGCTGTCAGCCAATGACAGCTGATCATGTGATGTAAACAGAAGATCGGTGATTGTTTTTTTTTTTTCTTCTCATGCCGACAGCATTAAGAAGAAAAAAAGCTGATCACCGGCCTCTATTGGAGGGACATCAGTCCCGAAAAAGGAAGAGGCGCCTCATATGTGCCCACCAGTACTGCCTGCCAGTGCCACAAATCAGTGCCCACCAGTACTTAAGCGCCAGCAAGCCGTGCCACCTATCAATGCCCACAAGTGCCGGCAAAGGCATTACGGCCAATGAAGGTAACTAGAAAACTCTGGACAGGCGCACTCCAAAAAGAAGATTTCTTGTGACTTTTATTGTAAAAACAGGATCACACTGTACAAACCACAGCAAAGCAATACAGGCTAACGCGTTTCACACTACCAAGGGTGCTTGCTCATAGAAATCTTCTGTTGGAGTGCGGCGGCTGTCCAGAGTTTTCTAGTTACCTTCACTTTGAAGAATACCGGGTTTATGGCAACATATCAAATTCCATGTTAGTCAATGAGAGCCGTCCTAATGTACACTACTGAAGTCGCTCCGACTGCAGAAAAGGTTCCTGTACTACTTCAATCTGACTTCCAGGCGACTGGTACCCATTGATTTCAATGGAAGTCGCCTCCAAAGTCGGATTGCGTCTTAACTGAAGCAACAATGCAGGAAGAGAAAATTGTTTTCTCAGGCAAACCCCTCCCTCCCCCAAAACTGTTTGTTGTTTGATTGGCCACTGGAAAGTCGCCTTGTGGTGCGCGCTCAGGTCGTGTCCAGGTCGCCTCGCAAAGTTGCGGCCAGAGTCGCGTCGCCCCTGTGTGAACCGGCTCTTAAGTAGTAATATCCATATTCACATTAATTAATTTCCCCAGAGCTTAGTGAATGAGGTGGAGCTCTGACTTCCATCATCCAATCATGTGCGAGCAAAAATGCAATTTTTTTTTTCCTTGCACGTGATTGGGTATTCTTTACATGTAAAATATCACCTCATTCACTTTTCGCAGGGGGGAGAAAATTCCCTTGCTAAAGTGAGCAGCCCAGTTTGTCTTAAACTCAGCCTCGGTATTTAGCATTAGCAGTATAGAAATGCCCACAGCCGATCGGTCCATACGCCGTTCGCTCCGCTCCTAATTATTTCAGGGTTTGTGAAATCGGCTCGTAATCGTGTTTATTTTTTCATTTTTTTCCTCAGACCAACATGGAAATGCACAGCGGATTCCTTGTGTTTCGAGTTAGCAACCTAAAGTTTAATCTTACCGTATTATACTCGAGTATAGGCCGACCCGAATATAAGCCGAGGCCCCCAATTTACCACAAAAAAAACTGGGAAACTTATTGACTCGTGTATAAGCCGAGGGTGAGACATCCCTGTGTCCATTCCTGTGTTCCGTCCGTCCCTGTGTCCATTCCTGTGTCCCGTCCGTCCCTGTGTCCATCCCTGTGTCCCTGTGTCCATCCCTGTGTCCCTGTGTCCATCCCTGTGTCCCTGTGTCCGTCCCTGTGTCCCTGTGTCCGTCCCTGTGTCCGTCGTCCCTGTGTCCGTCCCTGTGTCCGTCGTCCCTGTGTCCGTCCCTGTGTCCGTCCCTGTGTCCGTCCCTGTGTCCGTCCCTGTGTCCGTCCCTGTGTCCGTCCCTGTGTCCCTGTGTCCGTCCCTGTGTCCGTCCCTGTGTCCGTCCCTGTGTCCGTCCCTGTGTCCGTCCCTGTGTCCGTCCCTGTGTCCGTCCCTGTGTCCGTCCCTGTGTCCCTGTGTCCGTCCCTGTGTCCCTGTGTCCGTCCCTGTGTCCGTCCCTGTGTCCGTCCCTGTGTCCCTGTGTCCGTCCCTGTGTCCCTGTGTCCGTCCCTGTGTCCCTGTGTCCGTCCCTGTGTCCCTGTGTCCGTCCCTGTGTCCGTCCCTGTGTCCCTGTGTCCGTCCCTGTGTCCGTCCCTGTGTCCGTCCCTGTGTCCGTCCCTGTGTCCCTGTGTCCGTCCCTGTGTCCGTCCCTGTGTCCCTGTGTCCGTCCCTGTGTCCCTGTGTCCGTCCCTGTGTCCCTGTGTCCGTCCCTGTGTCCCTGTGTCCGTCCCTGTGTCCCGTCCGTCCCTGTGTCCCGTCCGTCCCTGTGTCCCGTCCGTCCCTGTGTCCCGTCCGTCCCTGTGTCCCGTCCGTCCCTGCCTTCCTGTGCCAATCTGCAGCCTCTGTGTGCCATGCTCTCCTCGTCTGACAGACGGTGGCCATTCCTCTGTTCAAAAGCCGCGCCTCCCTGTCTGTGATAGGCGGAACACTCGATTTCCCAGCAGTCAGTGTTCCGCCTATCACGGACATCCTCTCATCCTCGTCCGTAGTATGAGAATGAGCGGATGTCCGTGATAGGCGGAACACTGACTGCTGGGAAATTGAGTGTTCCGCCTATCACAGACAGGGAGGCGCGGCTTTTGAATAGTAGAATGTCCGCCGTCTGTCTGCTCAACACGCTGATCGGGCAGGCAGACGGCGATGACTCGAGTATAAGCCGAGGGGGGCACTTTCAGCCTCAAAAAAGAGGCTGAAAATCTCGGCTTATACTCGAGTATATACGGGTAACTCTTAATCTACAATACTGCAGGAGTAGAAAAAAAAAACAACACTTTTCCGTGAATTTTTTAGCATGCGCGGTCCAATAGCCCACATAGTAACATATCTCAGGAGACGCCTGCTATGTGTGTCCCATGCAGCATGTCTTACAAATCTCCTTCCTCCATACAAAAGATGATTTTGTAGCGGAGCCCACCGGAGAAGAAAAAAAAAAAAACACAACAAAAAGGAGTTTTAGAGAAATCTTTTACGTCTGGGACTTGGGCAACGCCAATAAATCAATACGGAACGTACCGAGATCACAATCCGCCCCCGGTTCCGACACAATTGCAGCGCAACGTTTTCCAACAATGCAAAAATGCCAAAAGTAACACTTTGTTTTACATAATATTACAAGGTAATCATTGAGGTATAAAATATAAATCGGACATCTGTTTAAAAATCTAATCCGCAAGAAGCGCAAGTTTTAAATTTGCGCCTGGCCTGTCGGGTCTTGGATGTTTGTATATTTGTCAGTGCAAAAATGTATTGATAAATAAAACTTTAAAAAATAAATAAAGTTAATCTGCAGGTCAGAATGAGGCTTGTAAAATCTACAAAAATCAGATCCACGATACTTGTTTATGGCAGCACAGTGGCTAAGTGGTTAGCACTTCCAACTAGCAGCACTGGGGTCGTTGGTTCAAATCCCAACCACAACCCTGCCTGTTAGGAGTTTGCATGTTCTGTGTAACTGTGTTGGTTTCCTTCGGGTACTCCGATTTCCTCCCACACTCCAAAGACATGCTGGCAGGTTCATTGGTTCTGGTCTAAATTGCTGTGTGTGTGTAAATAGGAATATGAGACGGGGACAGGTGAGCAGTGGCCTCCAAAGAGTGGCCCTTTACTTGCCTTTATCTGGCCCTTGGGGCACTGTTCCTCCCACTGACACCAACAATGGGGCATAAATACTGCTACTGACAACAACAGGGCACTATTTCTTCCACCGACGCCAATGATGGGGCAACGTTCCTCCCACTGACACAAATTATGGGGCACTATTCTTCCCATTGATACCAACAATGGGGTATTATTCCTTCCACTAACACCAACA
This sequence comes from Lithobates pipiens, assembly GCF_037356315.1. NCBI lineage: Eukaryota > Metazoa > Chordata > Amphibia > Anura > Ranidae > Lithobates > Lithobates pipiens. The sequence goes on from NW_027507787.1 coordinate 243,643,115, forward strand.
ATGGGGCACTATTCCTCCCACTGACACCAACAATGGGGCACTATTTCTCCCACTGACACCAACAATGGGGCACTATTTCTCCCACTGACGTCAATGATGGGGCACTATTCCTCCCACTGACACCAACAATGGAGCACTATTCCGTCCACTGATACCAACAATGGAGCACTATTCCTCCCACTTACACCAATGATGGGGTACTATTCCTCCCACTGACACCAACAATGGGGAACTATTCCTCCCACTTACACCAGTGATAGGGCACTATTCCTCCCACTAATACCAATGATGGGACCCTATTCCTCCCACTGATACCAATGGTGGGGCCCTATTCCTTCCACTGACACCAACAATGGGGCACTATTCCTCCCACTGATACCAATGATGGGGCTCTATTCTTTCCACTGATACCAACGGTGGGGCACTATTCCTTCCACTGACACCAACAATGGGGCACTATTCCTCCCACTGACACCAACAATGGGGAACTATTCCTCCCACTTACACCAGTGATAGGGCACTATTCCTCCCACTAATACCAATGATGGGACCCTATTCCTCCCACTGATACCAATGGTGGGGCCCTATTCCTTCCACTGACACCAACAATGGGGCACTATTCCTCCCACTGATACCAATGATGGGGCTCTATTCTTTCCACTGATACCAACGGTGGGGCACTATTCCTTCCACTGACACCAACAATGGGGCACTATTCCTCCCACTGATACCAATGATGGGGCACTATTCCTCCCACTGATACCAATAGTGGGGCACTATTCCTTCCACTGACACCAACAATGGGGCACTATTCCTCCCACTGATATCAATGATGGGGCACTATTCCTCCCACTGAACCAATGGGACACTATTCCTCCAACTAACACCAATGATGGCATACAATTTCTCCCCCTAATATTGAAGATAAATTGTTTACACCCACCAACTCAAGGAAAATGTGTACTCCCACTGGACACCCCCCTAAAGTTTGAAGGACCATAAACTGGCCCTTTGTTTAGAAAGTTTGGAGATCCCTGCTATAGATTGTAAGCTCCTCGAGGGCAGGGACGTGAATGTACAATAATATATGTGTAAAGCGAATTGACGGCGCTATACAAGTACCTGTAATAATAATATTAATACATATGGCTGGCGTGTGAGAGATAACACAATCATCAGTTGCATTTCTGTATTACTAAAGTCTCGGTAGCCACAGCGTTTTTTTTTAAAGAGCCAAGATTCTGAAGTATAAACCTTTTTTTTTTATTTTTTAAAAGGCAACTAAGTCCCTGTAACTGCCTTTTGTTTCTAGCATACAGGGACCCCATATTTCTAGGCCAAGAATTATTATATCTACAGCTCATAGTACATTACTGTGATGGTTAGTACAAGGCTCCATACATTTGTGCTCTATGGGAAGAATCCCCCCTTACAGATCTCTAAAAAGATAATTGGTGTAAGTTGGTTACTCAGCCGAGAGTGGCTTCTCATTGCACAAGGAACCCCTAGTGACCTCTTGAGCAGCTATTTCCAACTGGGGTTCCACCAGAAGTTGATATAGATTTCTTTAGCTGTGGCTGAGCGACCTCTCATTTCATGGTACCTTCATAGTTCCAGGGCCAGAGGCAGCTTCCCACTGACCACCAATGTAAGGAACACTCTTCCCACTGATCACCGATGTAAGGAACATTCTTCTCACTGATCACCAATGTAAGGAACATTCTTCTCACTGATCACCAATGTAAGGAACATTCTTCTCACTGATCACCAATGTAAGGAACATTCTTCTCACTGATCACCAATGTAAGGAACATTCTTCTCACTGATCACCAATGTAAGGAACATTCTTCTCACTGATCACCAATGTAAGGAACATTCTTCTCACTGATCACCAATGTAAGGAACATTCTTCTCACTGATCACCAATGTAAGGAACATTCTTCTCACTGATCACCAATGTAAGGAACATTCTTCTCACTGATCACCAATGTAAGGAACATTCTTCTCACTGATCACCAATGTAAGGAACATTCTTCTCACTGATCACCAATGTAAGGAACATTCTTCTCACTGATCACCAATGTAAGGGACATTCTTCTCACTGATCACCAATGTAAGGAGCATTCTTCTCACTGATCACCAATGTAAGGAACATTCTTCTCACTGATCACCAATGTAAGGGACATTCTTCTCACTGATCACCAATGTAAGGAACATTCTTCTCACTGATCACCAATGTAAGGAACATTCTTCTCACTGATCACCAATGTAAGGAACATTCTTCTCACTGATCACCAATGTAAGGAACATTCTTCTCACTGATCACCAATGTAAGGAACATTCTTCTCACTGATCACCAATGTAAGGAACATTCTTCTCAATGATCACCAATGTAAGGAACATTCTTCCCACTGACCACCAATGTAAGGAACACTCTTCCCACTGATCACCGATGTAAGGAACATTCTTCTCACTGATCACCAATGTAAGGAACATTCTTCTCACTGATCACCAATGTAAGGAACATTCTTCTCACTAATCACCAATGTAAGGAACATTCTTCTCACTGATCACCAATGTAAGGAACATTCTTCTCACTGATCTCCAATGTAAGGAACATTCTTCTCACTGATCACCAATGTAAGGAACATTCTTCTCACTGATCACCAATGTAAGGAACATTCTTCTCACTGATCACCAATGTAAGGAACATTCTTCTCACTGATCACCAATGTAAGGAACATTCTTCTCACTGATCACCAATGTAAAGGACATTCTTCTCACTGATCACCAATGTAAGGAACATTCTTCTCACTGATCACCAATGTAAGGAACATTCTTCTCACTGATCACCAATGTAAGGAACATTCTTCCCACTGATCACCAATGTAAGGAGCATTCTTCTCACTGATCACCAATGTAAGGAACATTCTTCTCACTGATCACCAATGTAAGGAACATTCTTCTCACTGATCACCAATGTAAGGAACATTCTTCTCACTGATCACCAATGTAAGGAACATTCTTCTCACTGATCACCAATGTAAGGAGCATTCTTCTCACTGATCACCAATGTAAGGAACATTCTTCTCACTGATCACCAATGTAAGGAACATTCTTCTCACTGATCACCAATGTAAGGAACATTCTTCTCACTGATCACCAATGTAAGGAACATTCTTCTCACTGATCACCAATGTAAGGAACATTCTTCCCACTGATCACCAATGTAAGGAACATTCTTCTCACTGATCACCAATGTAAGAAGCATTCTTCTCACTGATCACCAATGTAAGGAACATTCTTCTCACTGATCACCAATGTAAGGAACATTCTTCTCACTGATCACCAATGTAAGAAGCATTCTTCTCACTGATCACCAATGTAAGGAACATTCTTCTCACTGATCACCAATGTAAGGAACATTCTTCTCACTGATCACCAATGTAAGGAACATTCTTCTCACTGATCACCAATGTAAGGAACATTCTTCCCACTGATCACCAATGTAAGGAACATTCTTCCCACTGATCACCAATGTAAGGAGCATTCTTCCCACTGATCACCAATGTAAGGGACATTCTTCTCACTGACCACCAATGTAAGGAACATTCTTCCCACTGATCACCAATGTAAGGAACATTCTTCTCACTGATCACCAATGTAAGGAACATTCTTCTCACTGATCACCAATGTAAGGAACATTCTTCTCACTGATCACCAATGTAAGGAACATTCTTCCCACTGATCACCAATGTAAGGAACATTCTTCTCACTGATCACCAATGTAAGGAACATTCTTCCCACTGATCACCAATGTAAGGAACATTCTTCTCACTGATCACCAATGTAAGGAACATTCTTCTCACTGATCACCAATGTAAGGAACATTCTTCTCACTGATCACCAATGTAAGGGACATTCTTCTCACTGATCACCAATGTAAGGAACATTCTTCTCACTGATCACCAATGTAAGGAACATTCTTCTCACTGATCACCAATGTAAGGAACATTCTTCTCACTGACCACCAATGTAAAAGACATTTTTCTACTGGTAAATAATTTATCCACAGGGATAAAAGTGCTGTGATAGGCAGCACTACATACAAAGTATGCATTAAAACCCAGCAAGTCACCATAGGAAGCCTCTGTGATTTTCTTAGCATGTACTACTCTATATTCAGTGATATAAGCGCTTATAAGAACTCACCCAGGTTATTGGAAGGATATCTCTTCCTGATCTGCTCTTTCAGTTTGGAGACTTTGCTTTTGATGGCATCATTCCTGCTCAGGAAGCCATTATCCTGGAGGTTGAGTTCATACTCTGAAGGGCACTGGGACACGTCGTCGTCCTCCTGATACAAACATTAGTGGGAAGAATAGAACATTAATGATACAGAAACAACATTCTTACTGGTTTCTATTGAAGTCACTTTTGGCACGATGTCTGAGAATAGCAATGAAGGTACTGCAGCCAATGGCGGGCAATACGTCACATTCACGGATGAAGAGGTAGAATGCAAAAATAAAAGACAAAGTTCTATGTAAAATGTGACTGACGCATTTAAACCGTTTACCATCTCATTATTTATTGTGAAGGCAGTGAATGCTTGCTGTGTAGCTAAAAAGTATTTAGTCGGCCACCAATTGTGCAAGTTCTACCACTTAAAAAGATGAGAGAGGCCTGTAATTGTCATCATAGGTATCACCTCAACTATGAGAGATAAAATGTGGAAACAAATCCAGACAATCACATTGTCTGATTTGGAAAGAATTTATTTGCAAATTATGGTGGAAAATAAGTATTTGGTCAATATGAAGAGTTCATCTCAATACTTTGTTATATATCCTTTGTTGGCAATGACAGAGGTCAAACATTTCCTGTAAGTCTTCACAAGGTTGTCACACACTGTTTCTGGTATGTTGGCCTCCATGTCCTCCATACAGAGGTCCTCTAGAGCAGTGATGTTTTGGGGCTGTCGCTGGGCAACACGGACTTTCAACTCCCTCTAAAGGTTTTCTATGGGGGTTGAGATCTGGAGACTGGCTAGGCCACTCCAGGACCTTGAAATGCTTCTTATGAAGCCACTCCTTCATTGCCCAGGCAGTGTGTTTGGGATCATTGTCATGCTGAAAGACCCAGCCACGTTTCATCTTCAATACCCTTGCTGATGGGAAGAGGTTTGCTCTCAAAATCTCACGATACATGGCCCCATTCATTCTTTCATGTACACGGATCAGTCATCCTGTTCCCTTTGCAGAGAAACAGCCTCAGAGCATGATGTTGCCACCCCCATGCTTCACAGTAGGTATGGTGTTCTTTGGTTGCAACTCAGCATTCTCTCTCCTCCAAACACGACGAGTTGTGTTTCTACCAAACAGTTCTATTTTGGTTTGATCTGACCATATGACATTCTCCCAATCCGCTTCTGGATCATCCAAATGCTCTCTAGCAAACCTCAGACGGGCCCGTACATGTACTGGCTTAAGTAGGGGGACACGTCTGGCACTGCAGGATCCGAGTCCCTGGCGGCGTAGTGCGTTACTGGCTACATTGGTCCCAGCTCTATGCAGGTCATTCACTAGGTCCCCCCGTGTGGTTCTGGGATTTTAGCTAACCGTTCTTGTGATCATTTTGACCCCACGGGGTGAGATCTTGCGTGGAGCCCCAGATCGAGGGAGATCATCAGTGGTCTTGTAAGTTCAATTTTCGAATTACTGCTCCCACAGTTGATTTCTTTACACCAAGCTGCTTGCCTATTGCAGATTCAGTCTTCCCAGCCTGGTGCAGGTCTACAATTTTGTTTCTGGTGTCCTTTTCGACAGCTCTTTGGTCTTCACCATAGTGGAGTTTGGAGTGTGAGTGTTTGAGGTTGTGGACAGGTGTCTTTTATGCTGATAACAAGTTCAAACAGGTGCCATTAATACAGGTAATGAGTGGAGGACAGAGGAGAGTCTTATAGAAGAAGATACAGGTCTGTGAGAGCCGGAAATCTCGCTTGTTTGTAGGGGACCAAATACTTATTTTCCACCATAATTTGCAAATAAATTCTTTCAAAAATCAGACAATGTGATTGTCTGGATTTGTTTCCACGTTTTGTCTCTCATAGTTGAGGTGATACTTAGTTGAGGTATGAGAACTTTCACAATTGTTGGCTGACTAAATACTTTTTTGCCCCACTGTACATCAACATCATGTCAAACCAGTGAAGCTTCACATATGCATTGAAGAGGAACCCCACCCCATCTACCTTCAATTCAATTAAGAGTTCAACTCTCTGGGCTACCATGGACTTTGGTAAACCGTGCTTGTCGGTCAGGAGGGGATTCTCTGAACACTTACTGGTTCATGGCACTTTTAACACAAGCTTATTTTGTTTCCTTCTCCTTTTACCTTCAGTCTTGACCAGCATTAGAATCTCCTCCAAGAAGACCAACCTCCACATATTGTGTCCACGATAGTTGGAATGTTTATTTCCTTTAATAAAGATGATTTTTATTGCAGTCCATGCAGCACTCAAAAGTTTCATGCGATATCAAAGTCCCAAAGTTCTGGTGGTCATGCAATCATCCATTTTGATAGTTCAGGTTATAGGCCATAATGAATGCTAAACAAAAGCACTCCTAGAACCTTTTCCATCTCTTGTGCAGTTATGCCAAAGATTTCTGCTGTCTGAATTGTGAGGATTTAACCTTAAACCAGTAGGCTCCAAACTGTGGCCCTTTGCTTGCCTTTATATGGCCCTTGGGACACTATTTCTCCCACTGACACCAATGATGGGGCACTATTCCTCCCACTAATGATGGGACACTATTCCTCCCACTGACACCAATGATGGGACACTATTCCTCCCACTGACACCAATGATGGGACACTATTCCTCCCACTGATACCAATGATGGGACACTATTCCTCCCACTGATACCAATGATGGGGCACTATTCCTCCCACTGACACCAATGATGGGACACTATTCCTCCCACTGACACCAATGATGGGACACTATTCCTCCCACTAATGATGGGACACTATTCCTCCCACTGACACCAATTTTGGGACACTATTCCTCCCGCTGATACCAATGATGGGGCACTATTCCTCCCACTAATGATGGGACACTATTCCTCCCACTGACACCAATGATGGGACACTATTCCTCCCACTGACACCAATGATGGGATACTATTCCTCCCGCTGATAGCAATGATGGGACACTATTCCTCCCACTGACACCAATGATGGAGCACTATTCCTCCCACTGATACCAATGATGGGACACTATTCCTCCCACTGACACCAATGATGGGACACTATTCCTCCCACTGACACCAATGATGGGATACTATTCCTCCCGCTGATAGCAATGATGGGGCACTATTCCTCCCACTGACACCAATGATGGAGCACTATTCCTCCCACTGATACCAATGATGGGACACTATTCCTCCCACTGACACCAATGATGGGACACTATTCCTCCCACTGACACCAATGATGGGACACCATTCCTCCCACTGACACCAATGATGGGACACTATTCCTCCCACTGACACCAACAATGGGGTACTATTCCTCCCACTGACATGAACAGCGGGGTAATATTCCTCCCATTGATGCCAACGATGGGGCACTATTCCTTCCAATGACAACACTGATGAAACCACTATTCCTCCCACCGGCACCAATGACGGGGCACCATTACTCCCACTGACACTAATGATGGGGCACTATTCTTCCCACTGAAACCAATGATGGGGCACTATTCCTTCCACTGACACCAATAGTGGGGTACAATTCTTCCTATTGATACCAATGGTAGGGCACTATGTAATGTTATTATTTCCACTGTCAATTAAAGATAGGGCATTGTATACTCATTGGTCACAGTTTGCCCCCCCCTAAAATCTGAAAAGCAGTAATCTGGCCCTTGTTTAGAAAGTTTGGAGACCTCTGCCTTAAACTGACTGGTTTATATATTTCCCCTGACTCTTTCTCACATCAAATGGCCAAATAAAACAATTGAATATATTGATCTCCAAAAAGACGAAAACTCCAATAAATGGACATCTAATATGATGTGTTGGTAGCAATAGAGCATGCAGGTAATTATGGCTGGGAAAGTAGCAGGGCCAGAACCATGAAAAGCCAAAAATAAAGATAAGCTGGGCATATGGAAGCACAATTTTTATTTTATTTTTTTGAAAAAGCCATTTCTAAATCCTTCTCCTGGATCACCTGGCCTGCACTCACCATGGTCATCAGTTGTTGCTCCTTTCCCAAGCAGCGTGGACAAAGAGAATATGGTTAGGAACTAAATTTGGATAGGTTGTAAAAAGGGGCACTCATGAGTAGACGGCCATCACAGCTGTGGCAAACGTCTGTTATCATATCGATCTTGGGGGCAATTAAAGCCAAAGCCTTTTCACTTGGCTATGAACGCCCATGCTGAAGGACCATATTTCCATTAACAAGGTTAAGATGGAATGTTTGGTGACTTTCCAGCATGCCGTAATAAGTTTGCATCCAATGCACTATTAGCTTGTTCTGTATTCCCTGGGATGACCTGTGTATACGTGTTGGAAGTCTCCTCTGCCCTCAAGCCAAACCCTTCCCATTCTGTGCTAGGTGCAGATGATGGTGTCCACGCTCCAATACATAGAGCAGGGATCTGCAATTAGCGGACATCCAGCTGTTGCAAAACTACAAGTCCCATCATGCCTCTGCCTCTAGGTGTCATGCTTGTGGCTGTCAGAGTCTTGCTATGCCTCATGGGAGTTGTAGTTCTGCAACAGCTGGAGGTCCGCTAATTGCATATCCCTGACATAGAGGAACAGAGGAGAAGGAGCTCTTAACACATCGAAAACCCAACACAAGGTTCCAAAGCACAGGAAGTTATCAGCTTTCACTGGCAAGAGTAACGGGTATTTAAAAAAAAAAAAAAATTTTAACAGATATAGCAAGACACTCCAGGCTACCACCCAAGTAGACTTAAAAATGCTCCCCTCCCCCTTCTTAACACCTATGCTGACTAACCTGTGTAAGAAAGATGTATATACTTACCAATTTCCAGCCCACTTGGGTATGGTCACATGATCCAGGCTTCCGTGTCTGCCAGCAGTGGCTGCAGGGGAGAAGGGAGGCTATGGCAGCCTATGGGTGATGTCACCGCTCCCAGGTATTGCAGGCATTCTCTCCACTCCCCTGCAGCTGCCACTGGCTGACCATGGGAGGGCAGGATCTCGTGACCATACGGAGCAGCCTGAAAACAGAAAAAGTATATGCATGTGTTTATTTATATGTATTTTTTTTAAATCAAAATAGGTATGGGGGGGGGGGGCATTTTGAAGACTAGTTAGGTAGTTCGGCTTTACCTGAAAGTCCACTTTAAGGCTATATATATCATTTATTATTCCGAAGTTTGTAGTATTATATAGATTATTAGTAAACATTAAAAAAAAAATGGTATATTTGTAATCTTATCACTGCCGCAAAAAGTCAGGGACAACTGAATTTACCATTTTACAGAAAAGGTCCTTTCTGACAATGATCGAAAATTTAGGGTGATAGATGAGATTTGAGGGGAGGATGCGATCATGTTTTAGCACTGAAGAAAAAAAGGGAAGTCTGGTGGATCCATATACTTTTAGCCAGAGGCGTACCTACAGGGGTCGCAGGGGTGGCGATTGCAACCCGATGTTCAGCCGAGAACTGTCCCCCCCATCGGCTAGTGTCCGCCTCATACTGCGCAGGCGCAGTACTTGCGCAGTATGGACGACAAGGAGATTTCAAAAGTCTCCGAAGATGATCGGCGCCTGCGCACTTAATAGTACCTTCTGCCCCGAGTCCAGGTTCAAGCCCCACCATGCAAGTGGACATAAGGTAGATGATGTTAAACAGCACTTAGTAAGAGGGCTCCTCGCAGGCTCGCTTCGCTCGCCACGCTTCGGGCACGGCCTCGCTTCGTTCGGAAATTTTTTATTCTAACTCTATGTCCACTTGGATGGTGGGGCTTGAACCCGTTCATCTTCGGAGACTTTCGGCGTCTCCCTGTCCTCTGTACTGCACAAGCGCTGTATAGGGCGTACACTATCCGACGGTGGACAGTATTCGACAAGACAACGGCCCCATGCTCCAGGGAGCCCATGCGGCTCCCCTGTACACATTGATAAGAGGGGCAGCAGGGGTGGCATATAGAGCAAACAATGCCCCCTATTTCGGAGGAAAATGAAAGGGATCAGTTCCTCTACATGCCCCTCCAGCCACCCCTTCTATCCATGCCCTGCTGCCTTGGGCCCCTATGTGATTCCTTCACCCCCCCCCCACAGTGCTGCTGCCCCCCCCCTTTTATCATTTGTTCTTGCACTCCTTCCATCGGTGCACTTTTTTTTCTGGTAACCTGCTGGGTACCCACTGAAGGGTAGCCCTGTCCCAGCATTTCTCAACCAGTGTGCCACACCACCCTGGGGTGCCACAAAGAGTCCTCAGGGGGTGCTGCAGCAAAAGGACAAATCTGTCTGTACATTCCAATCTCAGTGTGTTCCGTCTTAACTCCTGTATACAGACAGCAGGGGGAGAGCACAGCCTGAAATTTGCATGATTCCCCCATCAGCACAGACAGTGTTGACAGGGGAATCCCTCCTGTCGAGCAATTGTCTGCTCCTGGTGGGGGGAGCCGTCCCCACCGGGAGAAGACAGTGATTATCGCTAGCGGCTATAGTAGCAATAATCGCAAGGGAATCCAGCAGGCTTGGTTGAACCCAAGTTGATCGATCAAGCCTTCCCATTAATGGTTCGACTCTTGGTCGGTTCCTGCTGCATCAAGAGAATCCGGCAGGCTTGGTTGAACCCAAGTTGATCGATCAAGCCTTCCCCCATTAATGGTTCGACTCTTGGTCGGTTCCTGCTGCATCAAGACAATCCGGCAGGCTTGGTTGAACCTAAGTTGATCGATCAAGCCTTCCCCCATTAATGGTTTGACTCTTGGTCAGTACCTGCTGCATCAAGAGAATCCGGCAGGCTTGGTTGAACCCAAGTTGATCGATCAAGCCTTCCCCCATTAATGGTTCGACTCTTGGTTGGTTCCTGCTGCATCAAGAGAATCCGGCAGGCTTGGTTGAACCCAAGTTGTTCGATCAAGCCTTCCCCCATTAATGGTTTGACTCTTGGTCAGTACCTGCTGCATCAAGAGAATCCGGCAGGCTTGGTTGAACCCAAGTTGATCGATCAAGCCTTCCCCCATTAATGGTTCGACTCTTGGTCGGTTCCTGCTGCATCAAGAGAATCCGGCAGGCTTGGTTGAACCTAAGTTGATCGATCAAGCCTTCCCCCATTAATGGTTTGACTCTTGGTCAGTACCTGCTGCATCAAGAGAATCCGGCAGGCTTGGTTGAACCCAAGTTGATCGATCAAGCCTTCCCCCATTAATGGTTCGACTCTTTGTCGGTTCCTGCTGCATCACGAGAATCTGGCAGGCTTGGTTGAACACAAGTTGATCGATCAAGACTTCCCCCATTAATGGTTCGACTCTTGGTCGGTTCCTGCTGCATCAAGAGAATCCGGCAGGCTTGGTTGAACCCAAGTTGTTCGATCAAGCCTTCCCCCATTAATGGTTCGACTCTTGGTCGGTTCCTGCTGCATCAAGAGAATCCGGCAGGCTTGGTTGAACCCAAGTTGTTCGATCAAGCCTTCCCCCATTAATGGTTTGACTCTTGGTCAGTACCTGCTGCATCAAGAGAATCCGGCAGGCTTGGTTGAACCCAAGTTGATCGATCAAGCCTTCCCCCATTAATGGTTCGACTCTTGGTCGGTTCCTGCTGCATCAAGAGAATCCGGCAGGCTTGGTTGAACCCAAGTTGATCGATCAAGCCTTCCCCCATTAATGGTTCGACTCTTGGTCGGTTCCTGCTGCATGAAGAGAATCTGGCAGGCTTGGTTGAACCCAAGTTGATCGATCAAGCCTTCCACCATTATTGGTTCAACTCTTGGTCGGTTCCTGCTGAATCCACCGAAATTTGAACCGTGATATGTCCTGGCCTAACCCTATAAAAATTTGATAGATTGGAAAGACAAGTAACTGCATTTGAACGGATGCCACGTCTCGTTGTGTTGGACTATTCTTTGCCCGTGGTACGGAGCCCGCTGGCTGTTTGTTCAGATAATAATCAGTAGGTTTTCTCACTTTAGCCATGGTCACTAAAACCATATATAATACAAAACAAACGTCGGGATAATCTTCACAGATGGAGCAGAGTGCGGCGCTATCCATGCGGTCATGCAGACCACATCGCCTTTCTCAATGGCCCAAAGACACTCCGTTATCTAATGCCGCTCCATCTGTACAGCCATTAGAATAGACGGTCCCATCGTTTTTTTTTTTTAAAGGCAAGTTGGAACACATTAAACCAATGGTGCTCAACGATGGTCCTCAGGAGCGCCGGCAGCCAATGTCTTTCGGTTACTTTCACAACCCTGGAGGACCTCAGTTGAGCACCACTGCAATAAAAGAACTCAAGAAAACGTTAAAGATTCCAGACGTGCCATTACCAAGATTCAAGGCAAAGTTTTAAAAAAAAAAAAAAAAAAAAAAAGAGAAGATTGCCGGTGACTAGTAAACCCTTTAGTGTGATGAGCGTCATTCATGCGGCTCAGGAAGCTTTTATTTCATGGCGTTAAAATGTTTGAAGCATAAAAATACACTCTTTGCCTGGAAGAGGAAACGTATTTTAAATCTATATAACTTTACGCAAGTGTACAAACTCTACGTTCTTTATCAGTCCTACAATAGACATTTCACCAATGAACAAAGAGATCAATATCTATTTTTTTTTCTTTTCCTAATAAACTTTTTATTTTTATTTTACCTACCTCAATAGCGTCTTTAAATTCATCATCAGGTTCAGCTTCTTCGGCTTCCTCTACACTCCCCGGAGAGAGGTCCTGCCACATAGAAAAAATAAAAATAAATGATATGATGTGATGTGCTAGATATTCCCACCAATCTGCCATAACATAGCCCCACCCCCACCCTCCTATCTACACCCAGCTAGAGCCATACAGCGCCCAAATGAATTTTTCAAGAAAAGGATTGATTGCTTATGCCCCCTGGGGTGGCAATAAAACACCCCGAATAATACATGTGCCACAACCTAAAGAATTGTATGAAAAGATAATAAGGAACCATGGACTTTAGACCCCTTTCACACTGGGGCGTTTTTCAGGCATTTTTCATGCGCTTTAGCGTTAAAAAAAGCGCCTGAAAGAAGCTGCAACTGCAATCCCAATGTAAAAGCCCGAGTGCTTTCACACTGAGGCGCTGCGCTGGCAGAGCGTCAAAAAAAGTCCTGCAAGCAGCTTCTTTGCAGCGCTTTTGGAGCGGTGAATACAACGCTCCTAAAACGCCCCTTCCCATTGAAATCAATGGGAAGCGCTTGTAAAACGCCCAAAAAACGCCTGAAAAACGCTATTGGCAGCAGCGTTTTGTGGGCGCTTTTAACCCTTTATTTGGCCACTAGCAGGGGTTAAAAGCGATCCCCAATAACGCTCGAAAAACGCTGGTAAAGCGCTGCTAGTTTAAGCGGTGCTTTACGAGCGTTTTTCGGGCGCTGACATTTCACATTGGGACTGCAGATGAGGCTTCTTTCAAGCGATTTACAGGCGCTTTTTTTAACGCTAAAGCGCTTGAAAAACGCCTGAAAAACGCCCCAGTGTGAAAGGGGTCTTAACGGCACGTATAAAAAAAATAAAAAATAGTAACATTTTAATTAAATCTTTCATCTGAACAACTAACGTCAGACACTGTTTTCTTTTTCTTAACCCCCTCAATACCGGGCACTTTTACCCCCCCCACCCCCCTTCCTGTCCAGGTAAATTTTGAGCCCTCTCGTACTTTGCAGCACTGTACATACAGTATCTCACAAAAGTGGGTACACCCCTCACATTTGTGTATATATTCTATCTTTTCATGTGACAACACTGAAGAAATGACACTTGTCTACAATGTAAAAGTAGTGAGTGTACAGCTTGTATAACAGTGTAAATTTGCTGTCCCCTCAGGGTCCATTCACACAGGGGCAACTTTGGATCCGACTTGAAGTTGCCCCAAGTTGCACAACATGATTAAATCAATGCAAGTGAATGAGAGTCGCCGTCTTAATGCACACTACTGAAGTCGCTCCGACTTCAGAAAAGGTTCCTGTACTACTTCAATCCGATTTCTAGGCGACTTGTACCCATTGATTTCAATGGAAGTCGCCTCAGAGTCGGATCCCCTGTCTTAACTGAAGCAACTTTCTAGGAAGTAAAAATAGTTTTCTAGGCAAACCCCTCCCTCCCACAGAGCTGATTATTATGTGATTGGCCACTGGCAAAGTCCCCTGTCCTGGAGGCAACTTCAAGCTGCGTTGTAAGTTGCCCCAAGTCGCGCTGTGATTCATACTCAAGTCGTGTCCAAGTTGCCTCCCAAAGTCGCTCTGGAAGTCGCGTTGCCCCTGTGTCAATGGACTCTCAAAATAACTCAACACACAGCCATTAATGTCTAAACCGCTGGTAACAAAAGTGAGTACACCCCTAAGCCCCTACACCCCTTGGGCACGTGACCTCAACTTCTTTGGTGGACCATGGCGAGGCCTGTTCTGAGTGGAACCTGTCCTGTTATACCGCTGTCTGGTCTTGGCCACCGTGCTGCAGCTCAGTTTCAGGGTCTTGGAAATCTTCTTATAGCCTAGGCCAGTGATGGGGAACCTTGGCACCCCAGATGTTTTGGAACTACATTTCCCATGATGCTCAACTACACTGCAGAGTGCGTGAGCATCATGGGGAAAGTCGTTCCAAAACATCTGGGGTGCCAAGGTTCACCACCACTGGCCTAGGCCATCTTTATGTAGAGCAACAATTCTTTTGATTTCAGATCCTCAGAGAGTTCTTTGCCATGAGGTGCCATGTTGAACTTCCAGTGACCAGTATGAGAGAGTGAGAGCGATAAAACCAAAATTTAACACACCTGCTCCCCATTCACACCTGAGACCTTGTAACACTAACAAGTCACATGACACCAGGGAGGGAAAATGATCCCCTCCCATCAGAGACTGGGTCACAGGGCAGTATTCCAACATGATAACCACCCAAAACACACCTCCAAGATGACCACTGCCTTGCTAAAGGATCTGAGGGTAAAGGTGATGGACTGGCCAAGAATGTCTCCAGACATAAACCCTATTGATCATCTGTGGGACATCCTCAAATAGAAGGTGGAGGAGCGCAAGGTCTCCAACATCCACCAGCTCTGTGATGTCATCATGGGGGAGGGGTAGAGGACTCCAGTGACAACCTGTGAAGCTCTGGTGACCTCCATGTCCAAGAGGGTTAAGGCAGTGCTGGAAATAATGGTGGCCACACAATATATTGACACTTTGGGCCCAATTTAGACATTTTCACTTAGGGGTGTACTGACTTTTGTTGCCAGCGGTTTAGACATTAATGGCTGTGTGTTGAGTTATTTTGAGGGGACAGCAAATTTACACTGTTATACAAGCTGTACACTCACTACTTTACATTGTAGACAAGTGTCATTTCTTCAGTGTTGTCACATGAAAAGATAGAAGAAAAGATTTACAAACATCTGAGGGGTGTACTAACTTTTGTGAGATACGGTATATGAAAAACAATTCACACAAATAGAGCTTTCTTTTGGTAGTTTTTATTTTTTGCTAAACAAAAACAAAAAAAGACCAAAAAATTGTGAAAAAAAATAAATAGTTTTTCTTAGATTCTGTTATAAATTTTTGCAAACAGGTAATTTTTCTCCTTTACTCATGGGCACTGATTGGCACCGATTTGCAACACTGATGGGCACTAATGAGGCAGCACTCATGGACACCGATAGGGACTAATGAGGCAGCACTGATATGTTGCACTGATTTGCAACACTGATGGGCAGCACTCATAGGCTGCAGGATGGGCAATCATGAGACTGCACTGATAGGTGGCACTGATTGGCACAGATTTGCAGCACTGATGAGGCAGCACACATGGGCACTAACGAGGCAACACTGATATGTGGCACTGATAGGTGGCACTCACAGGCTGCACCGATGGGCACTAATAGGCAGCACTGATAGGCTGCACTGATGGGCAATGATGAGGCTGCACTGATAGGCTGCACTGATGGGCACTAATAGGCAGCAGTGATAGGCTGCAGTGATGGACACTGATGAGGCTGCACCTACGGGCACTAATGGGCAGCATTGATTGGTACTGATTTGAAGCACTGTTGGCTACTGTTGGGGCTGAACAGTGCCCTGATCATCAGTGCAGATGTCTCCTTTCACGCTAGCCAATTACCGGCTGTCTCCTCTCGCTGTGACAGCGCGAGGAAAGGAACGCCGATAACCGGTAAGTGTGTTTACATCTTGATTGGACACAGCTGATTACGTGGTAAAGAGCCGTTGTGATTGGCTCTTTACTCTGATCTGCGATTAGCTGTGCTTGAAGGACAGCAGGCACGATCCTGACTATGAAACGTTCTCATTATATGCTATATAAACAGAGTGTGCCACTAAAGACTTTGTAAAGTGAAATATACCGGGTTGATCCTGCCTTCAGTTATCCCTCCCATCTTCTCTGTGTCTGCACTGCAAGTTGAGATTATATAGACCAGCTGGTGTCCTCTACTGAGCATGCTCGATTTCAGTTCCTTTCTAATCTCTCTCAATTTCTGCCTTTTTCTTATCCGTGCAGCCCGCGACTACAGAGTCACAAATGTGATCATACACACAGCAGTAAATGACACCCCCCCCCCCCTTCTCCTCCCTCCTCCATTTCCTCCTACTGCTAAACAGCCAGGGTTAAAACCAAGCGTTTTTGCCCCTTTTGCTGCCAGGTCCAAATGACAATGGGGGGGGGGGGGGGTTACACACAATCTGGTGGCTGCAGCCATTGGGATTGTGTGTGAAATTGACAGGCAGACTCCTGCCCGTCAGATGGATGCATACAGGTGGCTGCGCCGCCACCAGATTGGTTCCACACACTCCCCTGGTACCGGCGTCTCCGCCATGTATTCCGGGCTCCTCTCTTGCCCATCTGCAGGACCGGGACTTATATGGCGGGTGCCAGTGGGTAGAGGGAGGAGAAGAGGACATACGACCGCTCTCTTCCCCTTCTTGCTGTGACCCAGAAAGCAACGTGTACGACGTCACTTCCGGGTCAGCCTCTTAGTTGCCCCCGGCTAGCATAGCCAGGAAGTGATTTATTAATGCAGTGCGATGTGCGTTGCATGATATTCAGTGGAGCCCAGAGGAGACATTTGGGGGCTCTTTTAGACCCTGCATGTCTCATTAAAATGAACGTAAAACGCATGCGTCAGGGGGCACCTACACATAAAAACATTGATTGCGATACACATGTCACATATCGCAACACGCTCCGGAGCGAGGGCAATAATTATAGCACTAGACCTCCTCTGTAACACTAAACTGATGACCTTTTGGGGGGCTTTTGAAGAATCACCCATAGAAAATACAGGGTACTGAAGTTTGTCGCCGTTTCGCAGACGCACGGTTGGACATGCTGGGTATCTATTTACTCGGTGCAACCTCGTCGCTTATATTTTAGCAAAAATAGGAGTCGTTTATTGTGCATGTTTGCCCTAAAATTCACTTTAGTGCGTTTTTTTTCAATTGAAATTTTGTGCTTCCTAGACCTTATATATATATATATATATATATATATATATATATATATACACAGCGGGGTAATATGTGACATTAAAAAAAAAAAAAAAAAAACTACCACTATTTTATTCTCTAGGGAGTCTGCTTTCAGAAAATATATAAGCCCTTGTACACACGGTCGGACATTCCGACGGAAAATGTCCGATCGGACCGTGTTGTCGGATAATCCGACCGTGTGTGGGGCTCCATCGGACTGTTTCCGTTTGGAAAATATCCGAACGACAACGTTTTAGAGCTGGGCTATAAAATTTTCCGACAGCATGGTCCCATGGGATTTTGTCCGATCGTTTGTAGAGAATTCACAGTTAGTTTCAAAGTTAGTAAGGTTGAATAAAGACACCAGTCCATCCAGTTCGACCTGAGTGAGTGTCTACAATTGTCCCTATCCCTGTACATTGCACATTCACATTGGTCCCTACCCTCAAGGAGCCCACAATCCAAGGTCCCCATTCATATCCTAGGGCCAATTTTGGACAGAAGCCTATTAACCTACCTGCATGTCTTTGGAGTGTGGGAGGAAACCGGAGTACCCGGAGGAAACCCACACAGGCACAGGGAGAACATGCAAACTCCAGGCAGGTGGTGTCATGGTTGGGATATGAACCAGCGACCCTTCTTACTGCCCGGTGAGAGTGCTAACCGCTACACCACTGTGCTGCCCATTCCAATTCCGATTGGACAAAGTGCCACGCATGCTCAGATCAAATTACGAGACCAAAGCTATTGGCTACTAGCCTGAACGTAGTCCCGTCGTAACGAAATAACGTCATCACGTTCTGAACGATCGGATTTTCCGACAACTTTGTCCGTGTGTATGCAACACAAGTTTTGGACAAAATCCGACGGATTTTGTTGTCGGAATGTCCGACCCGTGTGTACAAGGGCATACGATTGAGGGTTTTTATGCAATCCTAAAATTTTTTTAATTTTTTTTTTTAAACGTGTGCAATTCTGCCAGCAAAAGGGTTATTTTAAATCAGTATCAAATATAGCAAAAAGTAAAAATCGCTAAAACCTGTAAAAGTAAAAGAAAGAACCTATGCCATCTGAACAGAATGAGAGCTTGCGTCAATCATCTGTGACTCCGCCTACACCATATAAATGTACAAAAAAAATACACGTTTGATATTCAATAAAGATGGGGAGCTGTAAGACCGTTTTCTTTTTTTTTTATATATTTAGAATTTAATTATCTCTTCTGTAAAAGTTTTTATTTTTTAGTCATGTGACTGGCACAGCACCAATCAGGGCTGGCCAGACACAGATGCATACAGTGGAGAGCATACATCACCGGAGTAATAGAAGCCCCTCCTCTGAGGATCTTTCCCTGCAGATGACAAACATGGAAAGATCATGTGACCACATAACAGTGCTGCCGGAATAAGGGACTTTGAGGATTTAAAAAAAAAAAAAAAAAACAAATAAAAAAAAAACAACAACACCACAAACACAATCCCCTTTTTACATGAGAATTCCAATCCCAGTCCCCCCCTTACATAACAACCCTCATCAGAATCCCCCCTACAAAGTAAGGTTGGAAAAAAAAAAAAAAAGACACTAGCCCATCTAGTTCAAACAATATATAAAAAAAAAAGAAAAAGAAAAGAAAAAGAAAATCTGATGGATATTTGATGGTGCTACACCAAAAGAAAAAAAAGGATTTGATCTCCTTGCTAAATTTGGACGTTTGCCCACTGACAAAAGAAATGATCAGTCTATAATATTAACGGTCGGTTTATTTTAACAGCGAGGGAATAACAAAAATATCGAGAAAAATGCATTACATTTTTTTTATAAAATTGGATTTGCATTTTAACCACTTTCAGCCCCGGACCATTTTGCTGGTCAAAGACCAGACCACTTTTTGCGATTCGGGCACTGCGTCGCTTTAACTGACAATTGCGTGGTCGTGCGACATGGCTCCCAAACAAAATTGACGTTCTTTTGTTTCCCACAAATAGAGCTTTCTTTTGGTGGTATTTGATCACCCCTGCGGTTTTTATTTTTTGCGCTATAAACAAAAATAGAGCGACAATTTTGAAAAAAAACGCATTATTTTTTACTTTATGTTATAATAAATATCCCCCAAAAATATATAAAAAAAACATTTTTTTCCCTCAGTTTAGGCCGATACGTATTCTTCTACATATTTTTGGTAAAAAAAAAAATCGCAATAAGCGATTATTGATTGGTTTGCGCAAAAGTTATAGTGTGTACAAAATGGGGGATAATTTTATGGCATTTTTATTAATATTTTTTTTTTACTAGTAATGGCGGCGATCAGCGATTTTTATTGTGACTGCGACATTATGGCGGACACATCAGACATTTTTGACACATTTTTGGGACCATTGTCATTTATACCACAATCACTGCTATATAAATGCAGTGATTCCTGTGTAAATGATAGGGGCAGTGAAGGGGTTAACCAGTGGGTGGCAGTGTAGGGGTTAAGTGTTCCTAGGGGTGTGTTACTAACTGTTGGGGGCTGGGCTTTAATTTAGTGAGCACTGATCTCTGCTCCAATCACATGGAGCAGAGATCAGCGGCACTAGTTGCTAGGCAGAATGGAGAAACGCTGTTTACAACGGAATTTCTTCATTCGGCCGCTCCGTGAGACGATCGCTGGTATGCCCGCGGCGATCGAGTCCGCGGGTCCCGTGACCGGACTGACGGGGGTCCCGACCAGCGCGGGAGCGTGCCGCTAATGGCGCGCTCCCGATGGCAGGCCGGCAAATTTAAAGGGACGTGCAGGTACGCCCATTTGCCTGCCCGTGCCATTCTGCCGACGTACATCGGCGTGCGCTGGTCGGCAACTGGTTAATGAGTGAAATAAGTATTTGATCCCCTATCAATAAGCAAGATTTCTGGCTCCCAGGTGTCTTCTATACAGATAATGAGCTGAGATTAGGAGCACTCTCAAAAAGGGAGTGCTCCTAATCTCAGGTGGTTACCTGTATAAAAGACACCTGTCCACAGAAGCAATCAGATTCCAATCTCTCCACCATGCGCCAAGACCAAAGAGCTGTCCAAGGATTTCGGGGAGAAGATTGTAGACCTACACAAGACTGGAATCGGCTACAAGACCATCGCCAAGCAGCTTGGTGAGACGGTGACAACAGTTGGTGCGATTATTCGTAAACGGAAGAAACACAAAATAACTGTCAATCACCCTCGGTCTGGGGGCTCCATGGAAGATCTCACCTCATGGAGGTTCAATGATCAGGAGAACGGTGAGGAATCAGCCCAGAACTACATGGGAGAATCTGGTCAATGATCTCAAAGCAGTTGGGACCATAGTCACCAAGAAAACAATTGGTAACACACTACACCGCGAAGGACTGAAATCCTGCAGCGCTCCCTGCTCAAGAAATCACATGTACAGGCCTGTCTGAAGTTTGCTAATGAACATCTGAATGGTTCAGAGGAGAACTGGGGGAAAGTGTTGTGGTCAGAGGAGACCAAAATCAACATCTTTGCCATCATCAATTCAACTCGCCGTGTTTGGAGGAGGAGGAATGCTGCCTATGACCCCAAGAACACCATCCCCCACTGTCATACATGGAGGTGGAAATATTATGCTAAGGGGACAGGACAACTTCACCACATCAATGGGACGATAGACAGGTCCCATGTACTGTCAAATCTTGGGTGAGAACCTCCTTCCCTCAGCCAAGGCATTGAAAACGGGTCGTGGATGGGTATTCCAGCATGGCAATGACCCAAAACACACGGTCAAGGCAACAAAGGAGTGGCTCAAGAAAAAGCATATAACGGTCCTTGAGTGGCCTAGCCAGTCTCCAGACCTTAATCCCATAGAAAACAAGTGGGAGGGAGCTGAGGGTTCGAGTTACCAAACGTCAGACTGGAAACCTTAATGACTTGGAGAGGATCTGCAAAGAGGACAAAATCCCTCCTGAGATGTGTGCCAACCTGGTGGCCAAACTACAGGAAACGTCTGACCCCTGTGATTGCCAAGTCATTTATTAGGAAGGGGTCAGATACTTATTTCCCTCATTAAAACCAATTGATATCTTTTTTGAAATGCGTTTTTTTCTGGATATTTTTGTTGTTATTCTGTCTCTCACTCTTCAAATAAACCGACCATTAAAATGATAGACTGATCATCTATTTTGTCAGTGGGCAAACGTACAAAATCTGAAGGGGATCCAATACTTTTTTTTTTCCCCACCCTCACTGTATCATTTGTGGGTCACACATAGTATATATGTGGTGTAGGGATTAGATGCGATACATAATAATTTGCTTTGGTTGTGCCGCACTTTATGAATATATTTTAATCTATTAATAGTGTGGGATGCAACTGGAGGATTACAGAACAACTTTTTTTTTTATATATAGATGTTCTCTTATGGCTGCATTGGACAACGCCACTCGATGCACCACACCAGCTCTGGCCAGAACGGGCTCTTAAAACTACTTCTACCAGAAGGAACTCCAATGGGCCCCATTCTACAGATACATAGGTGTGCCAGACCTAGCCGGGACACAGGCTTTTTGAGAAGACTGAGTGCGAGCCTCTTGCCGATCGATTATGGGCGCTGGATTTTAAGGGGCACAGGGTGAATGAGAACCCCACTATAATCTGTGCTAGTCAGATTCAATGCTGTATATATGATGTGAGTCTAGTCTGGCTTGTAAGGACATTCCAAACGTTGTTGTTTGTGCTAATTAACCCTTTGTTTATGTTTATAGTAATGTTTATTGAATTGTGAGCTAGGAGCCGAAAAGTCTTATCCCTTCAGTCAAACTAGTATGAGTGTTGATTAGATAATTAGCTCATGCTAATTGGGTTAGGTTTTTTAGTCACCCCGCTGTATATATATATATATATATATATATTGTGTGAGATCTCAAATAAAGGTCATTACTGATGTACTCCTAAGCCCTTGTACACACGGTCTGAGAATCCGTCGGAATGTGTCCTATCGGACCGCGTTGTCGGATAATCCGACTGTGTGTGGTATGCATCGGACTGATTCCGTCGGACCCAATTTTCCAACTTGTTGGAAATATTTCCCGACCAACTGGTTCGCTCGGACATTCTTCCGATCACGTGTAGAGAATTTTGATCGGACCAAGTGCCACGCATGCTCAGATCAAATTCCTACATCAAAGCTATTAGCTACTAGCCTGAACGTAGTCCCATCGTAACGAAATTACGTCATCACGTTCTGAAAGATCGGATTTTTCGACAACTTGGTCCGACCGTGTGTATGCAACAGTTTCGGACAAGATCCGACGGACAAAATCAGACGGATTTGGTTGTCGAAATCTCTGACCCGTGTGTACAGGGGCTTAGAATGGTGTCGTCTAGTGCTTGGGGGGTTCCTATAGCCAGATCCATTGGACTTGTGTTCCAGGACTTAGGAAGCGGTATATAGACGGAAGCACTCAAGCGGAGTGTTGGATCGGATCCGTCACATCATAGGAAACCAAAAAGGCAGCATTTAATTGCTTAGCCCACGGGCAATCAGTTCTTCTCACCTTTCCACTCTCCGGCTTCTACTGAATAAAAAAAATAAAATAAACATGTAAATGGCAGGAGAATGGAGCTTTTTTCCTGTCCATGGAATTTCACTTTGGACTCGTTTTGAATAATAAAAATATGGAGAGTTATCTGGAGAGTTTACTGGCCACGGACTCAAAATTTCGATGGTTTTGTTCCCCAAGACACTTCGTTATCACGTTAATCTTATGGCATGGTGCTCCATCATGATGGAAAAAGGACCAAACCGTAGACTAATCAGTGCCCACCAGTGCCACCCATGAGTACCACCTATCAATGTCCATCAGTGCTGCATATCAGTGCCACCCAATTGGTTCCGCCTTATCAGTGCCCATCAGTGAAGGAGAAAACTTAACATTTTATAACAGAAACAAAAGAAAAAAAACGTTTTTTTTTTCAAATTTTAGGTCTTTTTTTTATTTGTTTAGCAAAAAATAAAAAAAATAAAAATTAAAAAAATAAAGAGTTGAACAAATACCACCAAAAGAAAGCACCATTTGTGGGAACAAAATGATAAAAATTCTGTTTGGGTACAGTGTAGCACGACCGCACAATTGTCATTTTAAACAGCGACAGCGCTGAAAGCTGGCCTGGACAGGAAGGGGGTGTAAGTGCCCAGTATTGAAGTAGTTAAATGATAATTTGGGTTTATGCAGAAATGGGCTTTCTGATGGGGAATACACCGAAGCCATGTTATCTGTTTTTTTTTTTTTTTTTTTTTAAATAAAAAATGTAAAGTATGCACTGTATTCTACTTTCTTCTTTTCCAGATGACAGCAGGTAAAGCAGAAAGACTGCTCTTTATCTCTTTTTTTTTTTTATTTTATTTTTATTATTCAAAAACGAGTCCAAAGTGAAATTCCCTGGACAGGAAGAAAGCTCCATTCTCCTGCCATTTACATGTTTATTGGACCAACAACAAAGCAGAAGATATTCCATTTAGGGGCGATTACTTTAATAGAGTCATAGCAAAGCACGAACCCATCATTCATAGAGAAAAAGCGATAGCTCCAATTTCATTATAAAGTCTAATCTGTATTTAATCTTTTCAGGAAAAGAAAAAAAAAAAAAACTTGATCAGCAAAAACAAAAACTTGGCAGCGCCGAGTGTCTAATGTGTTTTCCAAGAGAAGATTGTTGGGCATGGAAAAAAAAAAAAAAGTCTATTGCAGGAAAAAAAAAAGAATTTGAGTATTTTCTTTATATTTTATACTGCAGGGAGTTGTATCCGGAGAGAATTAGGTGTATAAGAGCCGCAATTCACCTATATGAATTTTTATGGTGGCAGAGAAACCAGGACTATTGCCATCGCCACTATATATTTAGTGGTGGGCCAATAAGAGCACATTACATGGATAAAGATATTGTACCCAGGTGTCACCATTCTCAGCCTGGGTTCATCTTAAGGACTCCTTAAACTGTAGCTGAATGAACTGTGCCAGGGTTAATGCCACTTGGCAAAACCAGCAGCATGACAGCAATTCAAAGCTGGTAAGGGTCTCATTCTTCCCACTGATCACCAATGTAAGGGACATTCTTCCCACTGATCACCAATGTAAGGAACATTCTTCCCACTGATCACCAATGTAAGGAACATTCTTCCCACTGATCACCAATGTAAGGAACATTCTTCCCACTGATCACCAATGTAAGGAACATTCTTCCCACTGATCACCAATGTAAGGAACATTCTTCTCACTGATCACCAATGTAAGGAACATTCTTCCTACTGATCACCAATGTAAGGAACATTCTTCCCACTGATCACCAATGTAAGGAACATTCTTCTCACTGATCACCAATGTAAGGAACATTCTTCCCACTGATCACCAATGTAAGGAACATTCTTCCTACTGATCACCAATGTAAGGAACATTCTTCCTACTGATCACCAATGTAAGGAGCATTCTTCTCACTGATCACCAATGTAAGGAACATTCTTCTCACTGATCACCAATGTAAGGAACATTCTTCTCACTGATCACCAATGTAAGGAACATTCTTCCTACTGATCACCAATGTAAGGAACATTCTTCCTACTGATCACCAATGTAAGGGACATTCTTCCTACTGATCACCAATGTAAGGAACATTCTTCTCACTGATCACCAATGTAAGGAACATTCTTCTCACTGATCACCAATGTAAGGGACATTCTTCCCACTGATCACCAATGTAAGGAACATTCTTCCTACTGATCACCAATGTAAGGAACATTCTTCCTACTGATCACCAATGTAAGGAACATTCTTCCCACTGATCACCAATGTAAGGAACATTCTTCCTACTGATCACCAATGTAAGGAACATTCTTCCTACTGATCACCAATGTAAGGAACATTCTTCTCACTGATCACCAATGTAAGGAACATTCTTCTCACTGATCACCAATGTAAGGAACATTCTTCTCACTAATCACCAATGTAAGGAACATTCTTCCCACTGATCACCAATGTAAGGAACATTCTTCCCACTGATCACCAATGTAAGGAACATTCTTTCCTCTGATCACCAATGTAAGGAACATTCTTCTCACTGATCACCAATGTAAGGAACATTCTTCCCACTGATCACCAATGTAAGGAACATTCTTCTCACTGATCACCAATGTAAGGAACATTCTTCTCACTGATCACCAATGTAAAGAACATTCTTCTCACTAATCACCAATGTAAGGAACATTCTTCCCACTGATCACCAGTGTAATGGACATTCTTCTCACTGATCACCAAAGTAAGGAACATTCTTCTCTGGAGAGTTATCTGGAGAGTTTACTGGCCACGGACTCAAAATTTCGATGGTTTTGTTCCCCAAGACACTTCGTTATCACGTTTGTCTTATGGCAAGGTGCTCCATCATGATGGAAAAAGGACATTGTTCCTCACCAAACTGTAGACTATCAGTGCCCACCAGTGCCACCCATGAGTGCCACCTATCAATGTCCATCAGTGCTTCATATTAGTGCCACCCATCAGTGCCCAGTGCCACCTCATTGGTGCCGCCTTATCAGTGCCCATCAGTGAAAGAGAAAACTTAACATTTTATAACAGAAACAAAAGAAAAACGTATTTTTTCAAAATTTTAGGTCTTTTTTTTTTATTTGTTTAGCAAAAAAAAAAAAAAAAAAGAGTTGATCAAATACCACCAAAAGAAAGCACCATTTGTGGGAACAAAAATGATAAAAATTCTGTTTGGGTACAGTGTAGCATGACCGCACAATTGTCATTTAAACAGCGACAGCGCTGAAAGCTGGCCTGGGCAGGAAGGGGGTGTAAGTGCCCGGTATTGAAGTAGTTAAATGATAATTTGGGATTTACGCAGAAATTGACTTTCTGATGGGGAATACACCGAAGCCATGTTATCTGTTTAAATTTTTTTTTTTTTTTTTGCCAGGGCTGTTGGAAGCAAAAATGAATCACGTCTCCAATTGAGAAACGATTGTGAAATCCTACCAGTTTATGGCTTGTAAACTCTGAGCTGTCCGAGCAGGAGGAAAACTGAGGAGACAGAAAACGGAGGAGGAAACAGAGAAGAACGAGGCATTAAAAAGGTTTTCTAAAAGCAACAAAAATTGAAAAGAAAGAAAGAAAAAAAAAAAAAAAAGCAACAGCAAGGAAAAGGGGCCAGAGAGAAGAATTCATACATGTAGTACAGCAACCAAAATAGAAAAACGGGAGAAATTGAATTACTGTTATGTAAAAAAAAAAAAGGAATACTTTTCCGAAAACACATTCATCATGAAAATAAACAAAGCAATATCCTCGGCCCGCAAAAGAAGGCCGGGCACGGATCCAAGCTTGGACGGGGAGCGCGGACTTTGCCAGGCTGTGACTGATTTAGGAGACTCCATCCAGCCCTCAGTGCAGGAACACAACTCTGTGGGACCCCAGGATCTCCATCCAAACTTACCAGATGGGTAGTCAACTCATTCCTCGCGAGGGTGAAAGAGTTTATCTTATTGTCCGTGGAGTATTGGAGGAATGTGCTGAATAATGCAGCCTTTATATTAAGGAGGATAATAATAATAATAATAATAATAATAATGACCATCAGATGCTAGGGAAACCATTTGTAGAACCAACAAGATGAAATATAGAGAATGTGAAGGATCAGGAGGAGGGTGGATGTAGCGCTACACTTATGTTTTATATAATGAAAGACACATTTTGCCTTTTTTTTTTTTAATCCTAATGTCATTCATTTGTTTTCATCAGACCAGTAAAGATGACATGGTCTATCACACAGAGAGGAACAACTTCTTGCAGAAGGTCTCAGCATTCAATGGAAAGAATTTAAAGAAATGCATTCAACTTTTTTTTTTGCTATTGGGAACCAACCCTATTATATGCAAAAAAGATTCCCGTTTCCTTTTCTTCAATCACCCATCACCAGCACGCAGTTTATTATTAAAGGATGTAAAGAATAAAAAGCTGTGCTTACCCTAAAAGTAACTAACTAATGCAAATCCCTGTGTTAAAAATCAACAAACCAATTCAAAAATCTTATACAATTGATACATACATTTTTTTTTTCGAAAGTGCAAATGTCCATAAAGTGCATTCCCCAATGTTAAAATGCAATGGTGCAAATAGAAGCGCAATACACTTGTGCTGCAATTCCTTTAAAATAAAACGATTTGAGCTCTGCGTTGTGCTCCACTCCAACCGATTCCACTTGTGTCACCACCAATGTCCCTCTCCCCAGGAATCGGTTGGGGAGGAGCAGTATTAAAAGTATCGTATACCCACCAGGCCTTTTTGACAATTTTTGTTTACAAATACAAATATGTATTTTTTTGCTAGAAAATTACTTAGAACCCACAAACATTTTTTTAAATATTTATATATATATATATATATATATATATATATATATATATATATATACACACACACATATAATCATAGAAAAATGGCCAAGAAATCATAAATTCTACCAGGGTATGTAAACTTGTGAGAACAACTGTGTAATATAAATACATATACATATATATATATATATACACACATACATATACACACGCACACAATTATTTTTAGATTATATTTTATATAATTATATTATATATACACACATATATACATACATATATATAAATACACACGCACATAATTATTTTTAGATTATATTTATTTTATATTATATAGAAATAAAAAAAAAATAAAAAAAAGATTATATATATATATATATATATATATATATATATATATATATATAAATAAAACACACACACACAATTATTTTTAGATTATATTTTATATTATAATATATATATATATATATATATATATATATATATATATATATATATATATATATATTATAATATAAAATATAATCTAAAAATAATTGTGTGCGTGTATATATATATATATATATATATATATATATATATATATATATATATATATATATATATATATATATATATATATAATTTTTATTTCTATATAATATAAAATAAATATAATCTAAAAATAAATGTGTGCGTGTGTATATATATATATATATATACACACACACACACAATTATTTTTAGGATTATATTTTATATTATAATATATATATATATATATATATTATAATATAAAATATAATCTAAAAATAATTGTGTATATATATATATATATATATATATATATATATATATATATAATTTTTATTTCTATATAATATAAAATAAATATAATCTAAAAATAATTGTGTGCGTGTGTATATCTATGGGTGTGTGTGTATATATATATATATATTTCTATAAAATATAAACTAAAAATAATTGTGTGTGTGTATATATATATATATATATATACACACACATATATATATACACATATATATACACATATATATATAAACACACACACAGTTGTTCTCACAAGTTTACATACCTTGGCAGAATTTATGATTTCTTGGCCATTTTTCTAGGACTATGACTATGAATGATAAACACAAAAAAAAACTTTTCTTTCACTCATGGTTAGTGTTTGGCTGAAGCCATTTATTATGCATTAACTGTGTTGACTCTTTTTAAAATCATAACTTACAACAGAAACTACCCAAATCACCCTGATCAAAAGTTTACACACCCCTGGTGATTTTGGCCTGATAACATGCACACAAGTTGACACAAAGGGGTGTGAATGGCTATTAAAAGGTAACCATCCTCACCTGTGATCTATTTGCTTGTAATTAGTGTGTGTGTATAAAAGGTCAATGAGTTTCTGGACTCCTGACAGACCCTTGCATCTTTCATCCAGTGCTGCACTGACGTTTCTGGATTCTGAGTCATGGGGAAAGCAAAAGAATCGTCAAAGGATCTGCGGGAAAAGGTAGTTGAACTGTATAAAACAGGGAAGGGATATCCAAGGAATTGAGAAAGCCAATCAGCAGTGTTCAAACTTTAATCAAGAAGTGGAAAATGAGGGGTTCTGTTGATGCCAAACCACGGTCAGGTAGACCAACTAAAATTTCAGACCAACTGCCAGAAAAATTGTTCGGGATGCAAAGAAAAACCCACAAATAACTTCCGGTGAAATACAGGACTCTCTGAAAACATGTGGTGCGGCTGTTTCAAGATGCACAATAAGGAGGCACTTGAAGAACGATGGGCTGCTTGGTCGAGTCGCCAGAAGAAAGCCATTACTACGCAAACACCACAAAGTATCCTACTTACAACATGCCAAAGAGCACAGAGACAAGCCTCAAACCTTCCGGCACAAAGTCATTTGGAGTGATGAGACCAAAAATGAGCTTTTTGGCCACAACCATAAATGCTACATTTGGAGAGGAGTCAACAAGGCCTATGATGAAAGGTACGGAGGTGGATTACTGATGTTTTGGGGATGTGTGAGCTACAAAGGCAAAGGATATTTGGGCAAAACTGATGGCAAGATGAATGCAGCATGTTATCAAAAAATACTGGAGGAACATTTGCATTCATCAGCCAGGAAGCTGCTCATGGGACGTACTTGGACATTCCAACATGACAATGATCCAAAACACAAGGCCAAGTTGACCTGTCATTGGCTACAGCAGAATAAAGCGAAGGTTCTGGAGTGTCCATCTCAGTCTCCTGACCTCAATATCATTGAGCCACTCTGGGGAGATTCTCAGACGTACCGTTCATGCAACACAGCCCAAGAATTTTCAGGTACTGGAGGCTTTTTTCTAAGAGGAATGGGCAGCTTTACCATCTGAGAAGATAAAGAGCCTCATCCACAAATACCACAAAAGACTTCAAGCTGTCATTGATGTTAAAGGGGGCGATACACGGTATTAAGAACTGGGGTATGAAAACTTTTGATAAGGGTCATCTGGGTAGTTTCTGTTGCCATTATGATTTAAAAAAGAGTAAAAAAAGTTGATTGATAAGAAATGGCTTCAGCCAAACACTGACCATGAGTGAAAGAAAAGTTTTTGTGTTATCATTAATATTCTTTGAAAAATGGCCAAGAAATCATCAAATTCTGCCAGGGTAAGTACAATTTGTGTACTTTCGCTGTAGACCGGAAATGACGGCATGCCGCCTAGATCATAGAGGTGATCAGAGACGATCTGGTCTCCCCTCGCCTATGTGACAAGCTTCGTGAAGTATGGGCGGGGGACCCCTCCCTCTGCTTCTAAAAGCGATCCAGCAGATAATCACCCGCTCTGACTGCTTTTATAAGAAACAGAAACGCTGGTTGAAAAAAAAAATACCTAAAAAAACATTGCGGTCAGCAAGTGGATATTCTATTATTGACCTCATTTAACAACATAGATATAGCTCTAAGGAACTACTTACATCTTTGTCAATGTGGGTTGGGCATTTCAGTTTAAGATTATTAAGACTTATTGGCTAGGGATATGGGCTGGGCAGGTTTTGCTTTTCCTGAACAACCCCGGTATTAGAGTATTGTATGTTCTATCATTGCCCTCATATAGTAACATAGATACAGTTCTAAGGTGCAACGTACATCTTCTCAACCTGGGTTGGGTTGGGTATCTCAGTTTAGGATAGACTAGTTGGCTAGGAATGGAGGCTGGGGAGGTTTTCCTTGAAGAACCTTGGTATTAGAATACTGTAGATAGAATAGTCCTCATATAGTAACATAGATACAGTTCTAAGGTGCAACGTACATCTTCTCAACCTGGGTTGGGTTGGGTATCTCAGTTTAGGATAGACTAGTTGGCTAGGAATGGGGGCTGGGGAGGTTTTACTTGAAGAACCTTGATATTAGAATATTGTAGATAGAATAGTCCTCATATAGTGTCATGGTCGTCTCCGGAATCCAGTGGTTTATGGAAGGCCTACCCACGGAATCCCCTCGTTGAGAGTTAACAGGTATCCTTGGGCGCGCGTTGGCGCGAATGGACGCACGCGGGTGCGTGTAGGTACAAACGGGCGCAGGCGGGTGCACGATGTTGCGAACGAGCGCACGCGGGTGCGCGATGGTACGAACGGGCGCACGCGGGTGCACGGGGTCACGAACAGCTGCACGATTTCACGCGGGCGCGCGCAGGCACGCCGTGCGACCATTCTTGTCGCCCAAAGGGCTACTTAAGGAATCTGTTACAGTGCCTCTGTGCTGTCCAGTCTACAGCGTGTCCGGTTACTTTGTCTCCTGCTTACCTGATTGTTCCTGATCCTTGTTACCCGGCCTGTTCCAGGTGACACCTGCTTGCTGCCAGCCTTTGACCTTCGGACTGTTTGACTACGCTTCTGCCTTCTCCTGTGTACCGTTGCTGCCCGCCTGTTACCGACCCGGCTTGTACCTTGACCTCGCTTCTTCTGCCAGCTGTTCCAGTCTGACCACCTGTGCCTGCTGTTGTCTGCTGCCTGCCTGACAGCTGTTCCAGTCTGACCACCTGTGCCTGCTGTTGTCTGCTGCCTGCCTGCCAGCTGTTCCAGTCCGACCACCTGTGCCTGCTGCTGCCTGCCTGCCAGATGTTCCAGTCTGACCTACTGTGCCCGCTGCCGGCTGCTGCCTGCCTACCAGCTGTTCCAGGCTGACCTCCTGTGCCTGCCGTTGTCTGCTGTCAGCTCCAGGGCTGGTTCTACTCTTCACCAGCTCGGCACTTGTGCCTTCTGAACTCTAGAATTCCTGTCCCCACTTCCAGGGAATCTCGAGCCAGAGGCTTACGAAAGGCCGCTCCCTGCATTCTGGGCTCCTCCACCAGGTACGTGACATATAGTAACATAAATACAGTTCTAAGGTGCAACGTACATCTTCTCAACCTGGGTTGGGTATCTCAGTTTAGGATAGGCTAGCTGGCTAGGAATGGGGGCTGGGGAGGTTTTCCCTGAAGAACCTTGGTATTAGAATATTGTGGATAGAATAGTCCTCATATAGTAACATAGATCCAATTCTAAGGTGCAACGTACATCTTTTCAACCTGGGTTGGGTATCTCAGTTTATGATAGACTAGTTGGCTAGGAAAGGTGCTACTTACTTCAGGACTGGTTGGGACAGGAGGTGTGGGAGTCCGCTCCACAACAGAAATGTTCTCGGCCTCTTGTGTGACTTGTGATGGTTCTAGCGATGGCGGCTCGCTGCCACTTTTTTGCTGTAGAGACGCCCGGCATTCCGCTACCACTATAAAGAAGAACAAAATAGACAACCTTACTCACAATACATACAACACAATGAAAACATAAATGTATCTATTACCAAACACCCAATGAAAAGAAAACGACTTTACAAAATCAAAGAACGGAGAACAAATTTCAAGCGTCATGTCAGCTTATGTAGTAATACAAATAACAAACAATGCACAACAACCCACAGTAGCCAAACCAATCCAAATTCCACCTGACTTTAGTAAAGTAAATTCCGGTTGCTATGCACCCTGTTCCAAATTATTATGCCAATGATATTTTTCTCATTTACCTAAATAACTGATAATAATTCTCATGTTATCAACTATTAAGAGTACAATTCAAATTTTATTGAACAAACCTCCTAATGATAACAGTTAAAAAACAGCTAAACAAAAAAAAAAAAAAATAAAAAAAAAAAAAAAACTTACAATGCACTGTTCCAAATTATTACGCACAGCAGGTTTACAGCATATTTACTGAAATCAAAAGCTATTTCGAATCAAACTTTGAGCAACATTTTAACTTTTTAAACATTTTAACAGGTCATGTTACATTTTAGCATAGGACCCCTTATTTGATATGCAGCTTCACAAGTCTTGGCATCCATTGAACGTGTGAGTTTTTGGACGGTCTCTGCTTGAATTTGATTGCAAGATGTCAGAATAGCCTCCCAGAGCTGCTGTTTGGATGTAAACTGCCTCCCACCCTCGTAGATCTTTTGCTTGAGGATGCTCCAAAAAGGTTCTCAATAGGCTTGAGGTCAGGGGAGGATGGAGGCCCCACACCATGACTTTCTCTCCTCGTATTGCCCCGACGGAAAAATGTCAGATCGGACCGTGTTGTCGGATAATGCGACCGTGTGTCGGCTCCATCAGACTGTTTTTCCGTCGGAATATCCGACCGACAAAGTTTTAGAGCTGGGCTATAAAATTTTCCGACAACATGATCCGATCGCACTTTGTCCGATCGTTTGTAGAGAATTCCGATCGGACAAAGTGCCACGCATGCTCAGATCAAATTCCTAGACCAAAGCTATTGGCTACTATCCTGAACGTAGTCCCGTTGTAACGAAATAACGTCATCGCGTTACGAACGATCGGATTTTCTGACAACTTTGTCCGACCGTGTGTATGCAACACCAGTTTCGGACAAAATAAGATGGATTTTGTTGTCGGAATGTCCGACTGTGTGTACAAGGGCTAAAGGGGCCGACCAGCTCTCTTCCCATGATTCCGGCCCAAAACGTGACTCCACCACCGCCTTGCTGAGGTCGCAGCCTTGTTGGAACAGGGCGGCCGACCACCAACCATCCACTACTCCACCCATCTGGACCATCCAGGGTTGCACGGCACTCATCAGTGAACAGGACAGTTAAAAAATTAGTCTCCATGTAGTTTTCTCCCCAATGCAGCCGTTTCTGCTGGTGAGCATTGGTTAGTGGTGGCCGAATGGAAGGCTTTTTATGCACAGTTGTAAGACTCTGGAGGACTCTACATCTTGTTGTCCGTGGGAATCCAGAGGCACCAGCAGCTTCAAATATCTGTTTTCTGCTATGTAATGGGGTTTTAGCAGCTGCTCCCTTGATCCGATGCATGAATCTGGCAGAAATCTTCCTCGATGTGCCTTTATCTGCACGAAACCCGTCTTGTGCTCTGAATCAGCCACAAATCTCTTACTAGTGCGATGATCGCGCTTACATTTTTTCGTGAAATATCTAATGTTTTCATACCTTGTCCAAGGTATTGAACTTGTATTGAACTATTTTACTCTTTTAAGGAGCAGAAAGATCCTTTTTCTTCCCCATATTGCTTGAAAATGGCGCTCTGCTTAAAGCGGGAGTCCGCCGGGACTCCGCGTTTTTTTTTTTTTAAAAGCCAGCAGCTACAAATACTGCAGCTGCTGACTTTTAAAATAGTGACACTTACCTGTCCAGCGCGCCCGCGATGTCGGCACCCGAAGCCGATCTCTAGATCGTCTTGTCGGGTGCTGCCGCCGCCATCTTGGGTATGGGAATCAGAAAATGGAGCCTTTCGGCTTCATTTCCCGGTTCCCTACTGCGCATGCGCGAATCGCGCTGCGCAATAAGGATGGTCCCCGCTGCCTCTGGGATCTGTGTGTTTCCCAGCAGGCAGCGGCGCACTTGCGGAAAGGGGCGTAATCTACGCCCCTTTCCGCAGAGGGCTATCCCGGAAGTGGGTGCAGAATACCTGTACTGTACAGGTATCTGCACCCCCCTCCCCCCTGAAAGGTGCCAATTGTGGCGCCGGAGGGGGGGAGGGTTCCGATGAGCGGAGGTCCACTTTAGGGTGGACCTCCGCTTTAATAATGTGGAACACACTCCTTGCGTAGTTTTTCCTTTAAAGCGGAGGTCCACCCTAAAGTGGACCTTCCGCTCATCGGAACCCTCCCCCCCTCCGGTGCCACAATCGGCACCTTTCAGGGGGGAGGGGGGTGCAGTTACCTGGATAATCCAGGTAACTGCACCCACTTCCGGGATAGCTCTCTGCGGAAAGGGGCGTAACTTACGCCCCTTTCCGCAAGTGCCCGCCCCTTCCCGCAAGTGCCCGCGGCCTGCTGGGAAACACACAGATCCCAGAGGCAGCGGGGAGCGTCCTTATTGCGCAGCGCGGCTCGCGCATGCGCAGTAGGGAACCGGGAAATGAAGCCGAAAGGCTCAACCCGATAGAGCACCTTTGGGATGAATTAGAGCTGAGACTGCCTTCTCATAAAACATCTTGCAGTCTCCACTCAAATTCATCCCCAATGGTGTTCTATTGGGTTGAGGTCAGGACTCTGCGCAGGTCAGTCAAGTTCCTCCACCCCAAACTCGCTCATCCATGTCTTTATGGACCTTGCTTTGCGCACTGGTGGACAGTCATGATGGAACAGGAAGGGGCCGTCCCCAAACTGTTCCCACTAAGCTAGGAGCATGAAATTGTCCAAAATGTCTTGGTATGCCGACGCCGTAATGCCGTGTACACACGACCGGACTTTCCGGCAGACTAGGTCCGACGGAATCAGTCCGTCGGACAATCCGATCGAGTGTGGGCTAATCCGATGGTTTTTCGTTTAAAAATAAATAAATCAGACGGACCTAGAAATAAAATATGTTTCAAATCTGTCCGATCGGGAAAACCGCGCTGGTCTGACGGACCAAACACGACGCAAAAGGAAGCTACTGAACTTCCTTTTTTAGTCCCGTCGTACGTCATCACGTTCAAAACGAACGGACTTTCGAACTGAGTTAAACCGTTCGTGTGTGGCCAAGTCCATTTGTTCAGAAAGTCCATCGGAACTCCGCCGAAAGTCCGTCGGACCTAGTCTGCCAGAAAGTTCGGTCGTGTGTACGCGGCATAAGAGTTCCCATCACTGAAACTAAGGGGCCAAGCCCAACCTCTGAAAAACGACCCCCACACCATAATTCCCCCTCCACCAAATGATTTAGACCAGTGCATAAAGCAAGGTCCATAAAGACATGGATGAGCGGGTTTGGGGAGGAGGAACTTGACTGGCCTGCACAGAGCCCTGGCCGCAACTCGACAGAACACATTTGGGATGAATTAGAGCAGAGACTGTGAGTCAGGCCTTTTCATTCAACATCATGTGCCTGACCTCACAAATGCACTTCTGGAAGAACGGTCAAACATTCCCCATAGACACCCTCCTAAACCTTGTGGACGGCCTTCCCAGAAGAGTTGAAGCTGTTATAGCTGCAAAGGGCGGAGCCAACTCAATATTGAACCCTACAGACTAAGACTGGGATGCCATTAAAGTTCATGTGCATGTAAAGGCAGGCGTCCCAATACTTTTGATAATATAGTGCATTTTGAAAGAGACCCTAGTAAATCCTCATACAACAAAGGCAGACAGGATAGGCAAGTGGGCATTTTAATAATTCTTCTACATCTTTTTTTTTTTTTTGCACTCCTAATATATGATATAGAGGGACTGTGTTCTTTTATTTAAGATGCCCTTGTATGTGACCTTTTTAAATACTATTATTATTCATACGAAGGGGAAGAGGAATGTGCATACCAGGCAATATTTTAGATTGCTCCCCGTAAAGGTTATAAGCTCCGCCCACTCTCCACCACGCTACGTATATTACCGCCTGATGCACGAATGACACTACCTGCAAATTATAGATATACTAGACTCCGCACAGCGAGCGCAAAGCTCAGGGATTCTCAATGAATTGTTAAACCGTAGTAACAGTACGCTGGATTTGTTTGGGTATATTTCTTCTTTATGAAGACCTTCTCCTGCACACAGTCATCAGCATGACATCAATTATCTTCTTTTTTTTTAAGCTATCTATATGGATGGCATTCTGACCACCAATGTAAGGGACATTCTTCTCACCGATCACCAATGTAAGGAACATTCTTCTCACTGAAGACCAATGTAAGGAACATTCTTCTCACTGATCACCAATGTAAGGAACATTCTTCCCACTGATCACCAATGTAAGGAACATTCTTCTCACTGATCACCAATGTAAGGGACATTCTTCCCACTGAAGACCAATGTAAGGGACATTCTTCTCACTGATCACCAATGTAAGGAACATTCTTCCCACTGATCACCAATGTAAGGAACATTCTTCCCACTGATCACCAATGTAAGGAACATTCTTCTCACTGATCACCAATGTAAGGAACATTCTTCTCACTGATCACCAATGTAAGGAACATTCTTCCCACTGATCACCAATGTAAGGAACATTCTTCCCACTGATCACCAATGTAAGGAACATTCTTCTCACTGATCACCAATGTAAGGAACATTCTTCTCACTGATCACCAATGTAAGGAGCATTCTTCTCACCGATCACCAATGTAAGGATCATTCTTCTCACTGACCACCAATGTAAGGATCATTCTTCTCACTGATCACCAATGTAAGGATCATTCTTCTCACTGATCACCAATGTAAGGATCATTCTTCTCACTGATCACCAATGTAAGGAACATTCTTCTCACCGATCACCAATGTAAGGAACATTCTTCCCACTGATCACCAATGTAAGGATCATTCTTCTCACTGATCACCAATGTAAGGATCATTCTTCTCACTGATCACCAATGTAAGGAACATTCTTCTCACCGATCACCAATGTAAGGAACATTCTTCCCACTGATCACCAATGTAAGGAACATTCTTCTCACCGATCACCAATGTAAGGAACATTCTTCTCACTGATCACCAATGTAAGGAACATTCTTCTCACTGATCACCAATGTAAGGAACATTCTTCTCACTGATCACCAATGTAAGGAACATTCTTCTCACTGATCACCAATGTAAGGAACATTCTTCCCACTGATCACCAATGTAAGGAACATTCTTCTCACTGGTCCCTGAACAACTGATTTTATTAGAGCATTCCCCAGAACCTAAAAATTATTTCAAGGGTATAGAGGTGGAGAAAGGCTGACCCTTGGCTCCTTTTCCCCCTCCATCCTCTTAGAATGGGAGGAATGGTGGGGGGTGACGAGCTAAGGGGATGGGAGGAATGGTGATTTCTGTACAAAATAAAGCACAGAGGATGGATTGAGGGGGGGTTTGCTTTGAATAATAAAAATGAATTAAGTAGCGCGCTTTCAGTTTGTGGTGCTCAGATACAGCCAAGTTCTGTTTTAAGGTAAGCAGGCAATATGGCCGCCTTGCACAGTTGTAAACCACGTTGGCAGTAAACGTTGACAGTTCTTTTAAATCCATTTCATAAAATGGTTTAGATAAATCCCCACTTAAGAATTATATAAAAATTTTTTTTGTATATACTGTATTGTACAATTGATCTAAATCCAAAGCTCGGCTCTGCCAACAGGCATTTAAGAAATTGGCAAACACTCCTCTAACATTCTTCAGCGTCCTTATCTCCTTTTCTAAATTTGTACAAAGATAAACATGACTCAGACTTCAAAATATCTTCATATCTGGCTTTATTAAATTGAAGACCAGAGCCCACCTTCTGTCGACCTATCGGCGGGGCTAATTTCCCTTCAAATATTTGCTTATGTTATCACCGCTAACAGTAAAGGTAGTGCACCATAACAAAAGGTGCGCCTGTAATTGTTGGCCAAAGATGGCCAGGAACTTACAAATCACCCCCCCCCCCCTCCCCTCCCCCCTCCAAATCCTTCAAGTGGTGGTTCTCGTCTTACAACCACAAGCTTCTCTCTGCCTTTTTATCCAGAACAGACGGCTTGTCCCGACTTCGAAAAGTACAAAATCTGCAGACCTCCCTTTTCTCTCAATGTGCCTTCAAATATTTACTAAAGGGACCTGAATTACCCACCATTTTGAAGAAGGTTTCATAATTAAAGGACCTACACAGCTTTGTGAAGAATGTAGAGCAGACCTGGGCATTTTATGGTTCCCGGGCCACATCTGGCCCTTTGGCTCTACCAGTATGGCCCATCTGAGGTCAACCAGAAATCCCTGGATCCAGACAAGTTCTCTCTTCCATTTACTAAACGGTGTGTGTGACCCTGCCTTAGCTTTAAGATGATTCCTCTCTTCCAATTACCATACCTGTGTAGCACCCTCCTAGATAGGTTGCTAGTTAGGCTAGGTAAGTTCAGTTCTTGCAGCTTTCCTGTAATCGGCTGGAGCAGCTTGCGATTGCTTTGGGTTGTTCTGGGCTCCACAGGCTGCAAGTTTGATTGCTTCCCCCTACTCCCTGGAGAGTTCTGGAATGTCTAATACACAGCCTGAATATTTATGTGCTTCCAGCTAATCCCTGGATGGAGGTGCCCAGTATTTGGCTGGATAGTGTATAAATAGTCTTGGCCCTGAGGCAGCCCTCTTGTCCAGGAGGAGAAGTCTTCAGCCTGAAGGGCTACTGCCCTTCTAGTCAGCCCCATCTGACATTCTAGAGGTGTTCATCGAGGTCCCAGCTGTGGCAGAGCTGGGGGGCCTAGGCTACTAGGAATCCCTGAAGCCAAGCAAGGGATTTTATATGAAATCCCTGGAGAGTTCTGGAATGTCTGATAGACAGCCTGAATATTTATGTGCTTCCAGCTAATCCCTGGGAGGAGGTGCCCAGTAAGTGGCTGGAGAGTGTATAAATAGTCTGGGCCCTGAGGCAGCCCTCTTGTCCAGGAGGAGAAGTCTTCAGCCTGAAGGGCTACTGCCCTTCTAGTCAGCCCCATCTGACATTCTAGAGGTGTTCATCGAGGTCCCAGCTGTGGCAGAGCTGGGGGGCCTAGGCTACTAGGAATCCCTGAAGCCAAGCAAGGGATTTTATATGAAATCCCTGGAGAGTTCTGGAATGTCTGATAGACAGCCTGAATATTTATGTGCTTCCAGACAATCCCTGGGAGGAGGTGCCCAGTATTTGGCTTTATAGTGTATAAATAGTCTGGGCCCTGAGGCAGCCCTCTTGTCCAGGAGAAGTTTTCAGCCTGAAGGTCTACTGCCCTTCTAGTCAGCCCCATCTGAAATTCTAGAGGTGTTCATCGAGGTCCCAGCTGTGGCAGAGCTGGGGGGGCTTAGGCTACTAGGAATCCCTGAAGCCAAGCAAGGGATTTTATATGAAATCCCTGGAGAGTTCTGGAATGTCTGATAGACAGCCTGAATATTTATGTGCTTCCAGCTAATCTCTGGGAGGAGGTGCCCAGTAAGTGGCTGGAGAGTGTATAAATAGTCTGGGCCCAGAGGCAGCCCTTTTGTCCAGGAGGAGAAGTTTTCAGCCTGAAGGGCTACTGCCCTTCTAGTCAGCCCCATCTGACATTCTAGAGGTGTTCGACGTCCCAGCTGTGGCAGAGCTGGGGGGCCTAGGCTACTAGGAATCCCTGAAGCTTAGCAAGGGATTTTATATGAAATCCGGTCTGGAGAGTTCGCTGGAGAAATGTCTGGCTGATATTGGAAGGAGGCATCCAAACATCCAAATATCCAGGGACATTGTGAGTACAGACCTGAGTGTGGGATCCTGGTGACTTTTGCAGCCGTTATTCCTTGTGCATCCAAACTTGTGCTTGCAAGGCTTGGGTTACTTCTGATGGTGTCCCAGTGCTGTCCATTACTTTTGGGTTATCGGTAGGAGGAATGTCCTAAGCAGTGGTGATAACATGGAGA
The DNA here is from genome assembly GCF_037356315.1 of Lithobates pipiens. Taxonomy (NCBI): domain Eukaryota; kingdom Metazoa; phylum Chordata; class Amphibia; order Anura; family Ranidae; genus Lithobates; species Lithobates pipiens. The sequence goes on from NW_027507787.1 coordinate 243,684,036, forward strand.
GTGTCCTTCTGATTGCTGTTCTGTGTTCCTAGAGCAGCCTTTTTCATCCAGGGTGCCTAGGCAAAATGCCTAAAAAATTTGCCCCAAAGCCATAGGTTTTCATTGTACACCATTACAACCTTCTAGCTGTCGACCTCCTCATGACCAAAGACATCAGTTGATAATAAGGATGTCAGATGCCTGTAATTCATCCTTGTTCGACTCGCCCTAGCCTCTCTCCATCAGCATTGGGATCTCATTAGCTAAGTGAAGGAGAAAAACTGAGGGAGAAGAGAAACATTGGAGTACTAATCAGTACCCGTTTGCAAAAGTGTATTTGCTTTGGAAAAATAAATCACCTTTACCGCTGGGTGTCCTACATGTATTGAGGTTGCTGCATTATGTAAAACTATCAGAATAGTTTTTACATTTTAGAATGGGGTACATCAAGACTGTCCATAATTTTGGAGGGTGCCATGAGTGAAAAAAGTTTGAGAAACACTGTCCTAGAGTATCCCCCAGCTCCTTATGCCCGACCCAAGTTATTCAACAAAAAAATTGAAAAAGGCAACCCAACCCCTAGACTGCTTATTGAGCAAGAAGAGTGGATGTTGCCGTGTGCCTGGCAGCTGTTGCACAAATTCGGGAAAATAACCTGAGGCAAACCAGTGGCTTTACGGGGCTGAGCATTACACCTGTGTGTAACCCCCGTCTCTGCTTTAAGATGGCGTCTCTTCCACATACCTGTGCATTACCTTTGCACTGCTGCCTACCAGATCTGCTCTACATCGTCTTACTAAGAGTGGACAACCTGCCAGCTGTGGCTCCTCCCTGGGACTCTGAGACTTCTGTTTCCTGCCTAGAGATTATTCTTGCTGATCAATTCCATGAGCAACTATCAACCATCTGGATCCTCTGCTACTTTGTGCCTTGCACCCATCACCGTATCCAGGGAATGTTCGGACTAGAGCCGCGAGGAAGCCCTCTCCTCATTTCGACCTCCAACCAGGTATGTCACGATAAGTCTAACAAACACACTGGCAAAATTGCAGAAGTTCTAGGTTTCTTTTACTCCATGCAAAACTGAAAAAGAGAAATTTTAGCTTTCGATACATTGCAACGGGACACTTCTACTTACTAAACCTGTGTATGACCCCCATCCCAGCTTCAAGAGGACATCTCTATTTCACGTACCCATGTGTGACCTTTGCACTGCTGCCTACCAGATCTGCCCTGCATCATCTTACTAAGGGTGGACAACCTGCCAGTTGCGGCTTCTCCATGGGGAATACCTGAGACTCCTAGCCGCCAACCTTGCTGACCAACTCCAAGATAGCAACTATCAAGCACCTGGATCTCCGGCACCCCAACTACTTTGTGCCTTGCACCCAGTCACTATATTCAGGGGTGTCCAGAGCAAAGCTGCAAGGGAAGCCCTCTCGTTACTTCGGCCTCCAACCAGGTGAGTAACAATAAGTCTAATAAACACACTGGCAAAGCTGTAGAGTTTTAGCCCAATTCTACTCCATGAAAAACGAAGGCTCAGTTGACACTGCTGCGACCCCAAAGTCATGCAACCTCAAAAGTGGCTTTGCCTTGTAACTTGATGCGACTTCAATGTGATTTTGGCCAATCATAACAATATAGAGTGTGACACATTACTGAACTTACATTTTTTTCTACCATTCTGTAGCTGAAAAGCTCTCCCAATCCCCATGGGTAGGGTCTTGTTATCTCTAACTATGCTTGGCCTCGCTTGCCTTGGTCTTTATAGGTCAGATCAACTGTATCAAAAATTGAAGGACGCTTAGGTACAAGCTGGATGAGTTCATTGTTGAAAGCATTGCACACTCTTGAAAGCCATCTTTCCTGCACCATGAGTACAGCTGTACAATAGAGCTGCAACCAACGATTAATTTGTCTGTCGACTAATCTATTGATTATTATTTCGATTAGTCGACGACTATCCGATTATTTTTTTTAAATTAATCTAGTGGTTTTTTTTTGATTAGCTAATTAATCCTTTGGATAACCTTACAAAAAATGATGAGTACATAAAAAAAAAAAAAAAAAAAGATAAAAGAATATGACTAGTACATACATACATACATATATATATTATATATTAGTATGTACTTATATTCTTACCTTTTTTTTATGTACTTATTTTTTGTAAAGTTAAGATAAAAGAATATATATATATATATATATATATATATATATATATATATATATATATATATATATATATATATATATATATATATATATATATATATATATATATTTTTTTTTTTTTTTTTTTTTTTTTTCCTCTTTTTTTTCTTTTATCTTAACTTTATATTTTCTGTTCAGAAGTTCATGAATGTTTATAATTTATTTTTTGCAATGTTTTCTTTTTTAAGGGGGAGGGTGTGTGGGGACAGTGCCAGTGTGTTTTTCTGTTTCATTATTTTTTACTTTTTTTTATTATTATTTATTGCAATTTTTTTATCAGCCCTGTTGGGGGGCTATGGTGAGATATCAGGGGTCTTAACAGACCTCTGACATCTCCCATTTGAGACAGGGAAAGGGACTGAGGACAGAGATTCCCCAGTCCCTGTCTGTGCAGCCTCTGCTGCACTGATAATGAATGGAGAGGAGACAGCAGCTTCTCTCCATTCATTAACTGAGACATCGTAATCACAGGAGGTTACATTGTTTCAGTTATGTGAATGGACAGAGTCCGTGGTCATGGACTCTGTCCATTCTGAAAAAGAAGGAGCCGTGTTTACCGGCTTCTACCTCCGCTCTCCATCTTGAGATACCGAGGCAGCACAGAGGGGGAGAAGAGAGAGGGGGGCGGCAGCACGGAGGGGGACACAGAGAAGAGAGAGGGGGCGGCAGCACGGAGGGGGACACAGAGAAGAGAGGGGGGCGGCAGCACGGAGGGGGAGAAGAGAGAGGGGGATGGCAGCACGGAGGGGGACACAGAGAAGAGAGAGGGGGGCGGCAACACGGAGGGGGACACAGAGAAGAGAGAGGGGGGCGGCAACACGGAGGGGGACACAGAGAAGAGAGAGGGGGGCGGCAACACGGAGGGGGACACAGAGAAGAGAGAGGGGGGCGGCAACACGGAGGGGGACACAGAGAAGAGAGAGGGGGGCGGCAGCACGGAGGGGGACACAGAGAAGAGAGAGGCAGCACGGAGGGGGACACAGAGAAGAGAGAGGCAGCACGGAGGGGGACACAGAGAAGAGAGAGAGGGGGGCGGCAGCACGGAGGGGGACACAGAGAAGAGAGAGGGGGACGGCAGATCGGAGGGGGACACAGAGAAGAGAGAGAGGGGGGCGGCAGCACGGAGGGGGATACAGAGAAGAGAGAGGGGGGCGGCAGCACGGAGGGGGACACAGAGAAGAGAGAGGGGGGCGGCAGCACGGAGGGGGACACAGAGAAGAGAGAGGGGGGCGGCAGCACGGAGGGGGACACAGAGAAGAGAGAGGGGGGCGGCAGCACGGAGGGGGACACAGAGAAGAGAGAGAGGGGGACGGCAGCACGGAGGGGGATACAGAGAAGAGAGAGGGGGGCGGCAGCACGGAGGGGGACACAGAGAAGAGAGGGGGGGGGCGGCAGCACGGAGGGGGATACAGAGAAGAGAGAGGGGGGCGGCAGCACGGAGGGGGACACAGAGAAGAGAGAGAGGGGGGGCGGAAGCACGGAGGGGGACACAGAAAAGAGAGAGGGGGGCGGCAGCACGGAGGGGGACACAGAGAAGAGAGAGGGGGGCGGCAGCACGGAGGGGGACACAGAGAAGAGAGAGAGGGGGGCGGCAGCACGGAGGAGGAGAAGAGAGGGGGGTGGCGGGGGACAGATGCATGGAGAGGGGGACGGCAGCACGGAGGAGAGCGGGAGATACGGAGCACTGTGACGCATCGACGCCCTGCACGCACGTCAACGTATTTTTGTAGTCGACGTAATCGATTACGTCGACTCGTCGTGGCAGCTCTACTGTACAATGTGCTTGCTAGGTGGACAATGTGCTTTGGGAGGTGACGATGCTTGGGGGCAATTTGGAACTGCAGGCATGGACAGGTACACAGCAGAAGATGGAATGGGAATGGAGTATAGGATTAATAAAAATAAAAAAAAACACAGAAGTCGCAGCCAAAGTCACAAAGAAGCGACTTCCTTGCGACTTTTGTGATTTTAACCCACAGAAAAGTAGCGAAGGAACTTTTTTTTTTTTTTGGAGTCGCAGCAATTGAGACAGCACCCATTCAAATAGATGTTTTGACTTGTCATGCAACTTTGTGTTGCACGTTGCAGCAAGTCGCATGAGAAGTCGCAGCAGCATGAACCAGGGCTAAAAGAAGAAACATTTTAGATCTATTGTAACGAGGGCAGCAGAATGCAAAATATGAAACTCGGCATGAAAATTAGAGATGCTCTACAGCAGGGATATGCAATTAGCGGACCTCCAGCTGTTGCAGAACTACAAATCCCATGAGGCATAGCAAGACACAAGCATGACACCCAGAGGCAGAGGCTTGATGGGACTTGTAGTTTTGCAACAGCTGGAGGTCCGCTAATTGCAGATCCCTGCTCTACAGGTAGACCAGGTCTCCCGAGTGAGTTCTTAAACCAACGTTATCCCGTATGACCAGCTTATACTCTTTAAATCTTTAATATATGCAAATACATTACCCTGAAGCAAGCAGATTAATAGAGACAGAGCCTTCCCATAGACTGACTAGTTTACTCCTCTGTGAGTGGAGACATCTGTCGTCTGGCTAGTTTGGGTTTAGGAAAATTTTGTAAGACATTACAACTCTCAGTAAACATAATTGCTCGTGTTCCAGTCTGTCCATAATGCCCCCATTACAGTGACATTTGGACAAATTGCACAAGGACTCATCAAATATTTAAGCGCTGGCCAGATGGAAGCCAAAACACAAAAAAAAAGCTTGTAATTACCGGAACACATGAACACCGTCATGGTCTCCAGGCTGAGACGCCGTCCAAAATCCGACAGTCCACCAGCACGAGTCAGCATGTGATGGCCATGGACGTGGGCCCCCCCCCCGATCTCACCGGACGCATGGAGAAGGCATCGTTTTCTTTTCACATACCGGACAGAATGCGTCTGGCTCGAAGACACCGGCATGCCAGAAATCAAATGGACGCAATTTGTGTTCCTCTGTCGAAAATGCAAACATCTGTCTACGCTTTGTGCTTGGAAAGGCCGAGGCAAGAAAAAAAAAAAAAAAAGAATAACGAGGGCAAAAGTGACTCATGAAGAGACGCGGAGGATTTGTCACCGGCCAAAATTTCGGCTCAAGAAGAATCTACACCGATATGAAATTTAAGGGGAGGCCGAGCATTACAGGCCCAGAGCGTGAGGTCCCCAACTGTGCCGAAGAGTCTACATTAGACTACAGTCATTAATAAAGAGAACCTGTCAGATCATTTACACCAGGGGTCTCCAAACTTTTTAAACAAAGGGCCAGTTTTACTGTTCTTCAGGCTTTGGAGGGGGGGGGGGGGGGGCAGACTGAGGCCAGTGTGAGTAGAAATTTTCCAGGAGTCACTGGGTTTAAACAATTCAGCTTTGAAATTAGGGGGAGGAATAGTATCCCATCGTTGGTGTCAGTGAGAGGCATAATACCCCATCGTTGGGATCAGTGGAAAGAATAGTGCCTCCTCATTGGTGTCAGTGGGAGGAGTAGTGCCCCATCATTGCATCAGTGGGGGGAATAGTGCCTCATCATTGTGTCAGTGGGAGGAAGAGTGCCCCATCATTGGCGTCAGTGGGAGGAATAGTGGCCCATCATTGCCGTCAGTGGGGAGGAATAGTGCCCCATCATTGGCGTCAGTGGGGGGGAATAGTACCCCATCATTGGCATCAGTGGGAGGAATAGTGTCCCATCATTGGCATCAGTGGGAGGAATAGTGTCCCATCATTGGCGTCAGTGGGGGGGAATAGTGCCCCATCATTGGCATCAGTGGGAGGAATAGTGTCCCATCATTGGCGTTAGTGGGGGGAATAGTGCCCCATCATTGGCATCAGTGGGAGGAATAGTGCCCCATCATTGGCGTCAGTGGGGGGAATAGTGCCCCATCATTGGTGTCAGTGGGGGGGGGGGGGAATAGTGCCCCATCATTGGTGTCAGTGGGGGGGGGAATAGTGCCCCATCATTGGCGTCAGTGGGGGGGGGAATAGTGCCCCATCATTGGCGTCAGTGGGGGGGGGAATAGTGCCCCATCATTGGCGTCAGTGGGGGGGGGGGAATAGTGCCCCATCATTGGCGTCAGTGGGGGGGGAATAGTGCCCCATCATTGGTGTCAGTGGGAGGAATAGTGCCCCATCATTGGTATCAGTGGGAGGAATAGTGTCCCATCATTGGCGTCAGTGGGGGGGAATAGTACCCCATCATTGGCATCAGTGGGAGGAATAGTGTCCCATCATTGGCGTCAGTGGGGGGGAATAGTGCCCCATCATTGGTATCAGTGGGAGGAATAGTGTCCCATCATTGGCGTCAGTGGGGGGGAATAGTGCCCCATCATTGGTATCAGTGGGAGGAATAGTGTCCCATCATTGGCGTCAGTGGGGGGGAATAGTGCCCCATCATTGGCATCAGTGGGAGGAATAGTGTCCCATCATTGGCGTCAGTGGGGGGAATAGTACCCCATCATTGGCATCAGTGGGAGGAATAGTGTCCCATCATTGGCGTCAGTGGGGGGGAATAGTGCCCCATCATTGGTATCAGTGGGAGGAATAGTGTCCCATCATTGGCGTCAGTGGGGGGGAATAGTACCCCATCATTGGCATCAGTGGGAGGAATAGTGTCCCATCATTGGCATCAGTGGGAGGAATAGTGTCCCATCATTGGCGTCAGTGGGGGGAATAGTGCCCCATCATTGGTGTCAGTGGGGGGGGGGGGAATAGTGCCCCATCATTGGTGTCAGTGGGGGGGGGGGGAATAGTGCCCCATCATTGGTGTCAGTGGGGGGGGGGGAATAGTGCCCCATCATTGGTGTCAGTGGGGGGGGGAATAGTGCCCCATCATTGGTGTCAGTGGGAGGAATAGTGTCCCATCATTGGCGTCAGTGGGGGGGAATAGTGCCCCATCACTGGTGTCAGTGGGAGGAATAGTGCCCCATCATTGGTGTCAGTGGGAGGAATAGTGCCCCATCATTGGTGTCAGTGGGAGGAATAGTGCCCCATCATTGGTGTCAGTGGGAGGAATAGTGCCCCATCATTGGTGTCAGTGGGAGGAATAGTGCCCCATCATTGGTGTCAGTGGGAGGAATAGTGTCCCATCATTGGTGTCAGTGGGAGGAATAGTGCCCCCATCATTGGCATCAGTGGGAGGAATAGTGCCCCATCATTGGTGTCACAACAGCTGTAGGGACACCAGTTTGAGACCCCTGGACTTAGGGTTCACCTACATTTGCTTTGACAATAAACACACAATAAAGCACCGATCACATCAACATGCTTTTTTGAAGCTTTAGAAAAGCTTTGCAAATACTGTGTGTGTGTGTTGAGTTTCTATTTGTTTTAAAGGGGCCTAGCAGATTCCCAGCTTATTAGTACCCTCATTGAGCAGATCCCTAGTGCATTAGTATGCTTGTTGAGCAGATCTCCAGCTTATTAGTACCCTCATTCAGCAGATCCCTAGTGCATTAGTATGCTTGTTGAGCAGATCCCTAGCTTATAAGTACCCTCGTTCAGCAGATCCCCAACTTATTAGTACCCACGTTCAGCAGATCCCTAGCAAATTAGTATGCTTGTTCAGCAGATCCCTAGCTTATTAGTACCCTCATTCAGCAGATCCCCAGCTTATTAGTACCCTCCAGTCTACTGATGCTCATCTTAGTAGTATCCCCAGCTCTGCTGATCCTCTTGTTTTTTTATACTCTTTTCTCTCTAGTCCCTGCTGACCTCCCGCTATACTACTTCCAAGCTGTGCACCACGTATGGCATTTGCTAGTTTCTCTTGCTCCGCTCCTCCAGCTCTGCTGATCCTCTGCCACTCAATTCTCTCTCTCTCTAGTCCCTGCTCACCTTCCGCTATAGCGTACCCATGTTGCACACCACGTGTGCCGTCTGCTAGTTGCTCCGCTCCAAAGTGTTTGCATATGTGCATTCTAAGAAAGGTGCATAGGAGGTACCTTTCAAAATGAATGAAAACGGACACTCACTGGCCACTTTATAAGGGAAAACCTGCTCAATTACTTAGTAACACAAATTTCTAATCAGCCAATCACATGGCAGCAACTCAATGCATTAAGACATCTAGACGTGGTGAAGACGACTTGAAGTTCAAACAGAGCATCAGAATGGGTAAGAAAGGGGATTTAAGTGACTTTGAATGTGGCATGGGTTGTTGGTGGCAGACGGGGCCGGTCTGAGTATTTCTGAGATTTTCACACACAACCATCTCTCGGGGGTTTACAGAGAGTGGTCCGAAAAAGAGAAAATATTCAGTGAGCGGCAGTTGTGTGGAGGAAAATGCCTTTTTGATGTCAGAGGAGAACGGGGCAGACTGGTTCCAGATGATAGAATGGCAACAGTAACTCAAATAACCACTCGTTACACCCAAGGTATGCAGAATACCATCTCTGAATGCGCAACGCATCCAACCTTGAAGAAGATGGGCTACAGCAGCAGAAGACCACACCGGGTGCCACTCCCGTCAGCTAGGAACAGGAAACTGAGGCTGCAATTGGCACAGGATCACCAAAATTGGACAACAGAAGATTGGAAAAAACGTTCTCTGGTCTGAAGAGTCTGGATTTCAGCTGCGACATTCAGATGGTGGGGTCAGAATTTGGCGCATGGATCCATCCTGCCTTGTATCACCGGTTCAGGCTGGTGGTGGGGGTGTAATGGTGCGGGGGATGGGATATCACCGGTTCAGGCTGGTGGTGGGGGTGTAATGGTGTGGGGAGGGGAGATTTTCTTGCCACACTTTGGGCCCCTTAGCCCAACTGAGCATGGTTTAATCACCACGACCTACCTGAGTATTGTTGCTGACCATGTCCATCCCTTTATGACTACAGTGCCCCCATCTTCTGATGGCTCCTCCCAGCAGGATAATGCCCCATGTCACAAAGCTCCAATCATCTCACCACTGGACAATGAGGTCCCTGTCCTCCAATGGCCTCCACACTCACCACATCTCATCCAATAGAGCACCTTTGGGGTGTGGTGGAAGATTGGCATCATGGTGTCCCCATCTTCTGATGGTTCCTTCCAGCAGGATAATGCCCCATGTCACAAAGCTCCGATCATCTCACCACTGGACAATGAGAACATTTCCAACACCTTGTTGTATCTCTGCCACCAAGAATGAAGGCAAAAAGGGGTCCAACCCGCTACTGGCAAGGTGTACCTAATAAAGTGGCCGGTGAGGGTATATATGTGCTACTTAAATATATATGGATGCAGCCCAAGACAGTTGCCAAGTAAAAAAAAAAAAAAAAAGACCTGAATGGGTGAGAAGCGAGTGGCTTTCCTCTCTGGCTTTGACACAGAGGTCATTACTATTGATAACACAGTCTGTCTGCTAGGACATCAGTGCTAGGCTTTCTTATTAGAAAGCCCAGCATGTTTTTTGTTGTTGTTGTTTTGTTTCTGTTTTTTTTTCCCAACCAGAGTGCAATCAATGTAACTTTTTCTTTTTTTATGTTTATTTGTAAACTAAAGATTCTATTCCGGGTCAGAAAATAAAAAACGCATATATAAACCTGCAGGCTTTCAGAAACAGATTTAAAATAAAAATTGATTAGAATATTTAGTTTCCTTTCATTGTTTTTTTTTTTTTGTTTTTTTTTTTTAACTTCTCCCAGCAGTCGCTGAATTACCAGCACAGGAGTTCAGATTAAATTCACATGTAGAAATCTGCGTCTTTGCTCTGCAAACCTCTCTAATTTATTTTTATTTTTTTTACTTCCAACAGTAATCAAGCGACTTGTTTCTCCGACACAGAGGGGTGCAGAGGTTCGCCCCCCGTACATTTCCCCTCGCTCACACGCAAACCCCCCCCACACCACGCCAATACCGTACATCTATTTCCCTCAGCGGGGCCGAGGAGGTGCCGGTCACAGCAAAAAAGGTAAAAAAAAAAAATATGAAAAACAAAAACCCAAATCTTTCGGTTTGTTCTCGAGATGAAAAAAAAACGGAGGGACCACACTGCCATCTAGTGCTCTGTTTTCTGTATTACAATATGAACTGTAATATAAACATTTTTTGCTGCAAAAATTTAAGCAAAGTGACGCCCATTTATCAGCAGGCAGGGGATACCCGGTTGGTTGTGCCCTTAAAAAGTGGGCTGTAAACTCTCAAGGATGCATAAACCGCTTCAGCCCCGGAAGATTTCACCCCCTTCCTGACCAGAGCACCCTTTTTTTGCGATTCAGCACTACGTCGCTTTAACTGACAATTGCGCGGTCGTGCGACTTGGTACCCAAACAAAATTGACATCTCTTTTTTTTCCCCCCACAAATAGAGCTTTTTTTTGGTGGTATTTGATCACCTCTGCGTTTTTTATTTTTTGCCCTATAAAAAAAAAAAAAAAAGCAATATTTTTTACTTTTTGCTATAATAAATATCCCCCAAAAACATATAAAAACAGATTTTTTCCTTAGTTTAGGCCAATATGTATTCTTCTACATATTTTTGGTAAAAAAAAAAATTCACAATAAGTAGATAGATAGATAGATAGGTAGATTGGTTTGCGCAAAAGTTATAGCGTCTACAAAATAGGGGATAGTTTTATGGCATTTTTATTATTTTTATTTTATTTTATTTTTATTAGTAATGGCAGCGTTTTTATCTTGACTGTGACATTGTGGCGGACACATCAGACACCTTTAACACTTTTTTGGGATCAGTGTAATTTATAGAGCGATCTGTGCTTAAAAATGCACTGATTACTGTGTAAATGAAACTGGCAGGGAAGGGGTTAAACACTAGGGGGTGATTAAGGGGTTAAGTGTGTCCTAGGGAGTGATGGGCTTCCACTCACATGACAGGGAGCAGTAGATCTCTTTCACGTCACTAGGCAGAATGGGGAAATGCCTTGGTTACATAGGCATCTCCCCGACACAATCACCAGGAGACCGCCGGACAGAGTCCGTGGGTCCCATGGGCACGGTCACACTGTACGTGGCGGGCACGGGTGAGCCCTACCAATTAAAGGGGAGGTACAGGTACACCCATTTCCCCACCACTGCCACTGTGTCGACGTATATCGGCATGCATTGGTCGGCAAGTGGTTAAGGTGAAAAAACTTTCGTTACTGATCCAACCCCCCCCCCCTCCCCTTTAACTCACCTAAGTGCTGTAATTTCCACGCCGGAGACGCGCTATTCCCCTCTGCCCGTTGTCTCGGCTCGGATAGATTGATAGCAGAGCAGCCATTAGCCCCCGCTGCTGTCAATCAAATCCAATGACACTGGCGGGGGGGGATGGAGGGTCGGGGCCGCAAGGTAACACCCCCCCGGGAGAGCACTTCTACTAGGGGGTTATACGATGTGGGGAGGAGCTAACAGCCCCGCCGGGGGACCCCAGAAGTCGAGGTTCGGGGCCACTCTATGCGAAACTAACTAAACACTTTTTGGGGGGGGGGAGAAACGGTTTCATGCTTTAAAAAAATAAAAAATAAACACAACATTAAAGATAGCCCAATTTTTTTGACATAATGTGAAAGATGATGTTACGTCGAGTAAACAGATACCCAACGTGTCACTCTTCAAAATTGCGCACGCTCGTGGAATGACGCCAAACTTCGGTACTTAAAAATCCCCATAGGGCGAAGATTTAAAAACGTTTACTGGTTACATCTTTTGAATTTACAGAAGAGGTCTAGCGCTAGAATTATTGCTCTCGCTCCAACGTTCGCGGCGTTACCTCACGTGTGTGGTTTGAACACCCGTTTTCATATGTGGGCGGGACTTACGTATGCGTTCGTTCCCCATACACGGGGACAAGGGCGCTTTTAAAAAAAAAAAAATGATTTTTTATTGTTAATTTTACTTTTCTTTTTTTAGTTTGACGCTTTTTTTTTTTTTTTTTAACAATTTTTAATCACTTTTATTCCTATAACAACATCCCTTGTAATAGGAATAGGACATGACAGGTCTTCTTTACAGTGAGATATAGGGGTCAATAAGACCCCACATCTCACCTCTAGCCTGGGAAGCCTGAAATAATTAAAAAAAAAAAAAAAAAAAAAAAAAAAAATATCTTGGCTTCCCAGCTGAGGAGGTGCCATTTGTTTGAATGCATGAGGCCGGGCGTGACGTCATAACGTCGCGCCCGCCCGCCCTCCGAATGATCACAGAGACTCTGGCGACCATGTGGCCCGCGGAAAATCTCTATGGTAAACATTCGGGATTGGCGGATCCCGTCTCCGACTCACCGATGGAAGCGGGGAGTCTGTAGAAGCACCGGAGGGTGGCGGGAGGAGGGGGCGGGGCGCATCCCCTCTCACCACCCGTAAGAACGATCAAGCGGTGGAGCAGCCGCTGTGATCATTCTTATGATGTAGGGAATCGCCGGCTGAAAAAGAAGATCTCTTAATGATGCCTGTAGCTGCATCCATCATTCAGATATCACCGGTCAAATTCAAGGAAGTCATATGACGTACCTTGGGCGGGAAGAGGTTAAAGCAACAGTCGTCCCCTCCCCAAAAACATACAGTGCTGTGAAAAAGTGAAAAAAAATAAAAGTATTGTCCACCTTCCTGCTTTTATTTGCATATTTCTCACATTTAAATGATTCATTTTATCAAATTTTAATATTTACACAAACATAACCCCGAGTAAATCCAAGACGGAGTTTTTAAATTATTATTTAATTTATTAAGGGCAAAAAAGCTGTTCAGACCTGCCTGGCCCTATGTGAAAAAGTAATTGCCCCCCCCCCATGCTGAATCATGAATGAACCGATTGACCACAATTATTTGGAAAGCCGATTTAAAATGTCACTTGCCACACCCGATTACTGCCAGACCTGTTGAATCAAGAAGTCACATAAATAGAAGCCGTCTGGCAAGGCGAAGCACGCTAACAGATCACAAAAAGCAACACAAAGCCGCAATCTAAAAAAAAAGAAGAAAAATTCAAGAACAGATTAGAAACGAAGTAATGTACATGTATCGGTCTAGGAAGGGTTTCAAAGCCATTTCTAATGCCGCGTACACGCGATCGGAATTTTGGTCGGAAAAAAACTCTGAGGGTTTTCCCGACGGAATTCCGATGGGATTTTCGCTCAAGCTATCTTGCCTACACACGGTCACACCAAATTCCAACCCTCAAGAACGCGGTGACGTACAACACGTACGACGGGGCTACAAAAAGGAAGTTCAATAGCCTCCGTCTCGTAGTTGAATCTGAGCAATGCGTGAGTTTTTGCGCGTCGGAATTGCATTACACACGATCCGAATTTCCGATAGAAAGTTTTTCAGTCGGGAAAATTGAGAACATGCTCTCAAATTTTTGCTGGCGGGAATTCGGCCAGCTAAATTTCCGATGGAGCGCACACACGGTCGCTTTTTCCAATCAAAAGCTCTCATCGATCTTTTGCTGGCCGAAATTCCGATCGCGTGTATGCGTCATAAGGCTTTGGAACTCCAGTGAACCACGGGGAGAGCCAATTTCCACAAATGGAGATAACTTGGAACAGCGGTGAACCTTCCCAGGAGTGGCCTCGCCTACAAAAATTACACCAAGAGCACGACGACGTCTCATCCAGGTCATAAAATAACCCAGAACAACATCTAAAAGGCCTGTAGGCCTCACTTGCCTCGGGTAAGATCAGTGTTCATGATTCAACAATAAGAATGAGACTGGGCAAAATGGAATCCATGGGAAGAGTTCCAAGGCCAAAGCCACTGCTGACCAAAAAACACAAAAGGCTCATTTCACATTTACCAAAAAACATCTTGATTATGCGACGCTTCCTGACGACGTCATTAGGACGAAACGTACGTGGAGGCGCATCCCGGTCACGTTTACACTTTGGAACTTCCGGCTTCTGTAGTTCAGGCGGTGGAGCGCACGCCGATTGCGGCAGCGGAAACGGCCAGTTCAAAGCACACCCGGTCTGACATGCCTACATCCTTCAGTGCCAAGGCAAGGCACTTTTTAATGTAAGAGGTCGGAACCCCCCCATGAGTCCGGTCACGGGTCCCGCGGACTCGATCGCCGCGGGGATACCCGCGATCGTCTCACGGGGAGATGCCGTTGTAAACAGCATCTCCCCGTTCTGCCTAGCAACAAGTGACACTGATCTCTGCGTTTGGAGCAGAGATCAGTGTTCACTAACACAAAGCACAGCCCCCCACAGTTAGTAACACACCTCTAGGAAAACTTAACCCCTACACTGCCACCCACTGGTTAACCCCTTCACTGCCAGCATCATTTACACAGGAATCACTGCATTTGTATAGCACCGATTGCTGTATAAATGACAATGGTCCCAAAAATGTGTCAAAAATGTCCGATGTGTCCGCCATAATGTCGCAGTGACAATAAAAATCGCTGATCGCCGCCATTACTAGTAAAAAAAAAAAAATTATTAATAAAAATGCCATAAAACTATTCCTTATTTTGTAAACGCTATAACTTTTGCGCAAACCAATCAATAATCGCTTATTGCGATTTTTTTTACCAAAAATATGAGGAAGAATACGTATCGGCCTAAACTGAGGGAAAATTATTTTTTTATATATATTTTTGGGGGATATTTATTATAGCAAAATGTAAAAAATGATGCGTTTTTTTCAAAATGGTCGCTCTATTTTTGTTTATAGCGCATAAAATAAAAACCGCAGGGGTGATCAAATACCACTAAAATAAAGCTCTATTTGTGGGGAAAAAAGGACGTCAATTTTTTTTGGGAGCCACATTTCACGACCGCGCAATTGTCAGTTAAAGCGACGCAGCGCCGAATCGCAAAAAAGTGGTCTGGTCTTAAGCCAGCAAAATGGTCCGGGGCTGAAAGTGGTTAATGAATCCATTCACTTCAGAGCAGATTTTTCTTCAATCACATGGACTTTTTTAAGATTTATTTGATATTTCTTGTATAAAAAAAAGCAATTTATGTTTATTATTGCATAAATAGTATGGTTTGTTATAGCGCCCCCCCGTATTATATACCACTCACACAAATATTCTGTGGACTGATGAGACAAAAATGTAACTTTTTGGAAGTGCGTCCCGTTAGGGCCGGTTCACACAGCGAGGCGCGGCGAGGCGTCTCCGACTTGCCTCGCCGCGACCTGCGGGGACCTCAGCGGCGACTTGCAGAGGACTTCTGTATAGAAGTCAATGCAAGTCGCCCCCGAAGTCGCCCAGAAGTAGTACAGGAACCTTTTTTCTGAGTCGGAGCGACTCGAGTCGCTCCTCTCAGAACGGTTCCATTGTACAGAACGGGGGCGACTTGCGGGAGCGAGGCGAGGCGAGTCGTGTCGCCTCGCATCGCCTCGCTGTGTGAACCAGCCCTTACATCTGGCATAAAATACAGCATTTCAAAACAAGAACATCATACCAACAGCCAGACGCGGTGGTGGTGGTAGCGCGTTGGTCTGGGGCCGCTTTGCAGCTTCAGGACCTGGACGACTTACCATAATTGATGGAACCATGAATTCTGAGCAAAATCTTAAAGGAGAATGTCCGACCAACGGTTTCTGACCTCAAGCTCAAGTGCACTTGGGTTATGCAGTAGGACAAATGATCCGAAACGCAACAGCAAGTCCACCTCCAAATGGTTTAAACAAAAGCAAAATTTAGGATTTGGAGTGAAAGCCCAGACTTAAATCCAATTGAGATGCTTTATCATGATCTTCTACAGGCCGTTCATGCTGGAAAACCCTTCAATGTGGCCGAATTAAAACAATTCTGTAAGAAGAGTTGGCCAAAATTGCTCCACAGCGATGCGAAAGACTCATTGCCACTTATCGCAAGAGCTTGATAGCAGTTGTTGCCGCCAAGGGTGGCACAACCCGTTAATTAGGTTTAGGGGGCAATTACTTTTTCACATAAAGCAAGGCAGGTCTGGGCAGCTTTTTTGCCTTAACAAAACCATCATTTAAAAACTGCATTTTGTATTTATTCAGGTTATCTGTGTGTAATAATAAAATTTGCCTGATGATTTGAGTCATTTAAAGTGGTTGTAAAACCCTTTACAGACCACTTTGACCTACAGGTAAGCCTAGATTAAGACTTACCTGTAGTTCCAAGAAATATCTCCTAAACCTACACGGTTAAGGAGATATTTTACAGAAGAAAAAAAAAGGGCACCGCTGTCTACGGCGCATGCACATCGTAGACAACGGCGCAGGCGTACTGGGCGCTCAAGTGAAGGCGAACTTGCCGTCGCCGACGCCTGCCGCGCGCATGCCCCGGAGTGACGTCATCGTGGCTCCGGCCAAGCACAGCGCCGGAGCCGCGAGACCCGGAAGTCACTCTGGGATACATGGCAGCGGCGGAGATGAAGAACGAGGACCGCTTCGGGGGCTTTCGATCTCAGGTAAGTTTTTCATAATGAGCTAGGATGCTATGCATACTAGCTCATTACGCCTTTGCCTTACAGGGTTTATTTTTATGTTGTTTTTTTTTTTTTTTTTTACCCGGGTTAACTTCCTCTTTAAAGTGGTTGTAAACCCTTACAACACACTTTGACCTACAGGTAAGCCTAGATTAAGGCTTACCTGTAGGTCCAAGAAATATCTCCTAAACCTATAAGGTTTAGGAGATATTTGGCCGAAGACATGCACCGCTGTCTACGGCGCACCGAGCGCGGCACCGTCAACGACGGAGATGGCGCGCGTGTCGGCTCCCGTGCGCATTCGCGGGAGTGACGTCATCGCAGCTTCGCCGAATGACAGCGGCGGAGCTGCGAGACCCACCGAGAAGATGGATGCGGTGGACTACAGGGGACAGCGGTGACTTCGCTGGCTCCTGTGTCAGGTAAGTGACACATAATGGACTACTATGCGATGCGATGCGATGCGATGCATAGTAGTCCATTATGCTTTGCCTTTGCAGGGAATGAAAGAGGAAGTAAACTCATCAAGGTTTACTTCCTCTTTAAGTGTGACAAATTTGAGCAAAAAAAATTTTTTTTAAATCAGAAAGGGGGCAAATACTTTTTCACAGCATTGTACATTTCAGTTTTGAACACCATTGGTGAATTGGCGATATATCCAGAACACATTAGTGATATTTCCTTGCCGGAGTTCTCACCTCCGCCCAGTCCTCCCTTCCACCGCTATGGTTAGGACAGCGGGAAGTGCAAGACTTCCTCATAATGTCTACTACTGCTACTTTGCTTCAGAAGCATACAAAGTATAAAAAGCCAGTGGGTAGTTCTACCTCCTGAAATGTAAACATCCCTTGTGACAGTAATAGGTGGTGACAGGTACTCTTGATGGAGGGATCGGGGGATCTATAAGACCTCCAATCCCTCCTTCGCACTTCAAAGTATTCAAATCACCGAAAACAGTGTGTCTGAATACTGTATATTTTTAAAAAATCCGGCGCCAAAAGCAGCCGAGTAAACAGGAAGTGACGTTGTGACGTTTCCGGCTTCATTCCAGTCTGTCACTAGCCGCCGGATCGTCAATCGGCTCTCCCGTGCCACCGGGAGGCCCGGGGAGGGGGGCGTCCCCTCCCGCTCCTCCGGGATAACAACCGAGCGGTTTTTAGCTGCATCGGTTGTTATCCTCGGAAAGCCGATCGCCTGCTTTAACCACTTTCAGCCCCGGACCAATTTGCTGGTCAAAGACCAGACCACTTTTTTGCGATTCGGCACTGCGTCGCTTTAACTGACAATTGCGCAGTCGTGCGACGCGGCTCCCAAACAAAATTGACGTCCTTTTTTTCCCCACAAATAGAGCTTTCTTTTGGTGGTATTTGATCACCCCTGCGGTTTTTATTTTTTGCGCTATAAACAAGAAATAGAGTGACAATTTTGAAAAAAAAAACGCATTATTTTTTACTTTTTGTTATGATAAATATCCCCCAAAAATATATAAAAAAACATTTTTTTCCCTCAGTTTAGGCCGATACGTATTCTTCTACATATTTTTGGTAAAAAAAAAATCGCAATAAGCGATTATTGGTTTGCGCAAAAGTTATAGCGTTTACAAAATAGGGATAGTTTTATGGCATTTTTATTAATAATTTTTTATTATTTTTTTTTTTTACTAGTAATGGCGGCGATCAGCGATTTTTTATTGTGACTGCGACATTGTGGGGGACCCATCGGACATTTTTGACAAATTTTTGGGACCATTGTCATTTATACAGTAATCACTGCTATATAAATGCAGTGATTCCTGTGTAAATGACACTGGCAGTGAAAGGGTTAACCAGTGGGTGGCAGTGTAGGGGTTAAGTGTTCCTAGGGGTGCGTTACTAACTGTGGGGGGGGTTGGGCTTTCATTTAGTGAACACTGATCTCTGCTCCAATCACATGGAGCAGAGATCAGCGTCACTAGTTGCTAGGCAGAATGGAGAAATGTTGTTTACAACGGCACTTCTCCATGCGGCCGCTCCGTGGGACGATCGCGGGGATGCCCGCGGCGATCGAGTCTGCGGGTCCCGCGACCGGACTCACGGGGGTCCCGACCAGCACGGGAGCGCGCCGCCCGATGGCAGGGCGGCAAATTTAAAGGGACGTACATGTACGCCCATTTGCCTGCCCGTGCCATTCTGTCGACGTATACATCGTCGTGCGCTGGTCGGCAAGTGGTTAAACAACGGCATTACCCCCCGAAAGTAGAGTACACACATCTGCATACGCTCGGCGGGTTAACATTGCTCAGCTGCTGAAACACTAAAATAAAATGAAACATTGTTTCTTTTTGTATCTTTCTGTTTCTTCATCTGCAGATCAAAAAGGGATGATCAAATGTTCCTGTACATGGGGGGGGCCGGGGACATTGCATATGCATGGTGACATTTTCTCTAATGCCAACAATGGCTGCCCTAAACCATCTGCCTCCTTCTAATCAGAACTGAATCGTTGGAGAAAGAAATGTCAATTCTAATTGCCCCTCCCTAGTAGATTGTAAGCTCTCAGGAGCAGGGCATCTTAACCTGTGTTGTATTGTACTTGTACTGTCTCCCTTTATATTGTAAAAGCGCTGTGCAAACTGTTGCCACTATATAAATCATGTATAAAAAAAATAATAGGCCAGGCATAGAGTTTACATCTCAGGCATTCTTTGAAATGTGTTCTTGTAGCCCATCTACATGAAAATACTTTGACTTTCCCCTAAATAAAGGGTTAAAAGGGGGATGCGTTTCATCTCCCCACCTAAGGTAATGGACTATGACACCATCGTTCATCTGATGGGTAGCAGATCATTAGAAGTTAGCAGATACATGCAACTGCTAATTAAATTAGGCAAAATTGATCTAATGAAGACAATGAAGTTTAAATGATAAATAGCAATGTGAAATAATTAATATTGAATATGAAAGAAAAAAAAAAAAAAAAAAAAAAAAAGGAGGCCTATTAATCTTACTCATTACTTCCAATATACGTAATCCAATCTATAATGATTATATGTCTACAGAAGTTCTACCGTATTCAACAGAATGTAAAATCTGTGACCTGTACTGCCCCCTAGTGTACAACTAAGGTACAACCTCTGGGTTACTTTCTGATACAATGTAACTAATGTCACTTCTTAAAATTTCCTTGTGTTTATAGAATATCTCTTTAAAGCGGAGTTCCACCCAAAAGTGGAACGTCCACTTGTCCGATTCCTCCTCCCCTCCGGTGCCACATCTGGCACCTTTCGGGGGACGGGTACCCATTTTTGTTTTTTTACAGGTACCCTCGGCCCACTTCCAAGAGCCCGGGGCCTTGGCGAAATACATCAGCAGCTCAGTCCCCTTCCTCCTCCCTTGCTCCTGTGCTAGTGAGAGTGCAGCGCCATTTGGGCATGCGTAGTAGGGACCGGGCCGTGAAGCCGTAAGGCTACACTACTGGGTTCCCTTACCGGCAATGGCGGCGGCATGCACCCAACCAGCTGATGTAAACATCTGCGGTGCGGACATTACTTTAGTTATTATTAGTTCAGGACAGGTAAGTGTCCGATTGTTAAAAGTCGGCAGCTACTGACTTTTACATTTTTAAAGGGGTGGACGGAACTTCACTTTAAATGTTAAGTTCTGTTCAGCAGGATCGATAAAGCTTTTGATTGTGATTCATGTGATAGAGAATCATCCACAGAATTACAGCCACCCTTTCTTTTTTTTTTTTTTTTTTTTTTTTTTAGAGTCCATGGCAGATATTAAAGCGGGAGTCCGCCGGGACTCCGCATTTTTTTTTTTTTTAAAAGCCAGCAGCTACAAATACTGCAGCTGCTGACTTTTAAAATAGTGACATTTACCCGTCCAGCGCGCCCGCGATGTCGGCACCCGAAGCCGATCTCTAGATCGTCTCTCGAGTGCTGCCGCCGCCATCTTGGGTATGGGAATCAGGAAATGGAGCCTTTCGGCTTCATTTCCCGGTTCCCTACTGCGCATGCGCGAGTCGCGCTGCGCAATAAGGACGGTCCCCGCTGCCTCTGGGATCTGTGTGTTTCCCAGCAGGCAGCGGGGCACTTGCGGAAAGGGGCGGGCACTTGCGGAAAGGGGCGTAATCTACGCCCCTTTCCGTAGAGAGCTATCCCGGAAGTGGGTGCAGATACCTGTACTGTACAGGTATCTGCACCCCCCTCCCCCCTGAAAGGTGCCAATTGTGGCGCCGGAGGGGGGGAGGGTTCCGATGAGCGGAAGGTCCACTTTAGGGTGGACCTCTGCTTTAAAGTGATTGTAAAGTCTCTTTTTTTTTTCTTCAATAAAAATAACAAACATGTCATTTGCACAGAGCAGCCCAAATCCTCCTCTTCTGGGGTCCCTCTTTGGCACCTCTGACCCCTCCCTCCTGTTGAGTGCCCCCAACAGCAAGCAGCTTGCTATTGGGGGGGGGGGGGAAGGCACCCAAGCCGAGCTGTTCCCATTCAGACATGGACCTGTGACCTGGCGCCGCCCCCCCCCCCTCTCTCTCCCGATTGGCTGGTTGACTTTTGACAGCAGCATGTGCCAACGGCGCGCAGCTGCTGTGTCTCAGCCAATCAGGAGGGAGCGTCTCGGACGGCCGAGACACTCGTAGACATCGCAGGACAGATATGGGGCTTAGGTATTAGGGGGTGTTGGGGGGGGGGGGGGGGGACATGCTACAAACAGAAGGTTTTTTTATCCTAAAGTGTCACTAAACCCACAACAGTAAAATCAGTCTGTATAGGCAGTAGAGCCCGCTTGTTATACTCACTGTGGAATCTAAGGGGGTAATCCTCTGCATTGTGTAAAAAGGCTGCTTGATCTTGCATGCACAGATCCTCCCCCTCCCTGTACAAGTCTGGATAAAGACAGAGCCTTTGGAGTCAGGCTGCACATGCTCAGTTTGGTGTGGGATTGCTGCGAGTTTTTTTTTTTTTCTTGGGAGAGTGCATGTGATCAGCACAGGGCCAATCAGCACTGTCCAGACAGAGGGTCGGGAGCCCTGCAGCCTCATAAGACAGCTCAGTGCAGTATGAAAACAAACTCCTCCGACAAGCTTCACCAGGAACCGATAGAAATCACAAGACTGCTATATACTGCCGGTGAGAAAAGGTATTTAGTAGTCTAGATTTACTAAAATAATTGCATTTCCACGTTCTGCGGGAGACCAGATATAGTGAATGCAGAGTCCTGGGTTTAGTAACACTGTAATGCATAGAATGCATGAAGATATAAAAAAAAAAAAAAAAAAAGAAACGATAAAAAGAAGATAAAAAAACCTTCTGACTCCTTTAACCACTTGTAGACATGGCTTTTTCTGGCACTTTTTGTTTACAAGTTAATTTTTTTTGCTAGAAAATTACTTATAACCCCTAAACATTATTTTTTAGCAGAGACCCTGGGGAATAAAATGGGGATCAAATGGTGATCATTGCAATTTTTTATGTCACACGACATTTGCGCAGTGGGTTTTTCAAACGCAATTTTTTGGGAAAAAACACACTTTAATAAAAAATAAATAAAAACACACAATATATACAGTATCTCACAAAAGAGAAATATTTTATCGTTTCATGTGGCAACACCGAAGAAATGACACTTGTCTACAATGTAAAGTAGTGAGTGTACAGCTTGTATAACGGTGTAAATTTGCCGTCCCCTCAAAATAACTCAACACACAGCCATTAATGTCTAAACCGCTGGCAACAAAAGTGAGTACACACAGTATGTGAAAATGTCCAAATTGGGCCCAATTATCCATTTTCTCTCCTCTGGTGTCATGTGACTCGTTAGTGTTACAAAGTCTCAGGTGTGAATGGGGAGCAGGTGTGTTAAATTTGGTGTTATCGCTCTCACTCTCTCATACTGGTCACCGGAAGTTCAACATGGACCCTCATGGCAAAAAACTCTCTGAGGATGTGAAAAAAAGAATTGTTGCTCTACATAAAGATGGCCTAGGCTATAAGAAGATTGCCAAGACCCCGAAACTGAGCTGCAGAACGATGGCCATACAGCGGTTTAACAGGACAGGTTCCACTCAGGACAGGCCTCGCCATGGTCCACCAAAGAAATTGAGGTCACGTGCTCAGCGTCATATCCAGAGGTTGTCTTTGGGAAATAGAGGTACGAGTGCTGCCAGCATTGCTGCAGAGGTTGTAGGGGTGGGGGAGGGGTCAGCCTGTCAGTGCTCAGACCATACGCCGCACACTGCATCAAATTAGTCTGCATGGCTGTCATCCCAGAAGGAAGCCTCTTCTAAAGATGATGCACAAGAAAGTCCGCAAACAGTTAGTTGAAG
>NW_027507787.1:243711863-243723084 GCF_037356315.1 Lithobates pipiens
TGGCGCATGCGCAGTAAAGGCCCGCCGTCAGCTGTTACAGTGACGGAGCCGCACCGGAAGTGACGGGGTGAGCGAAATTCACAGGTCGCAGGAAATTTTACCACACCGGCGTTACTTTGTGTACAAGGAGCTATATAAGCCAATCATGGATACAATCAAAACAAATAAGAAATAAAAAAAAAAGACAGACTGCAACATAATAGAAGTAATATCATTTGTGGTCTGTAATCCTTCATGCATCTAATTCAATGATGTAGCCCCCCGATGTTCACCCCGTTTAATGGTAAAAGGTATTCCCATACTTACTGGAAGGAGGCGGAGGGGTTCTGCCAGTAGAGGACATGGTAGACTCTCTCGCACGTGCCGCACATGACGTTCAGGACGCCTTCCAGCTGGATTAGGCTGCAAAATAAAAAAAATATTTAAAAAATCTGGTGGTTTTTCAAAGAGAATTAAAAGCCAAAAACGATCAAACCAAAAAAATCGATGAATATTTGTACCGCACCTTCCTGAAACGTATGCATTTTATTAGCTGTGGTAGGTCACAAGGGCAGTAGAGTCAGGTGAGGGTTCCGGTTGGCAGTTTTAGTTTTAGCCATACCGTTTAGTTTAGCCATACCGCGCCCATCACCGACTGGTATAGGAGAAATGACCAATCGGATCTGATATTAGAGTAGAGGTCGGGGTATCGGGGACGGGGGGATGGTTGGTGTCACAGCAGCTTTTTGCCCCCCCTAAACAAAAAAGGCATTGGGAATGCCGGAAGAGCTTCATCGACCTTAGGAGGAGATTCTTCTGACAGAACCCAAAAGAGAAGCGGAAGGTACCTGGGAGCGTGCTGTGTTTGCTCACAGACACAATTCCTGTTAATGATTGATTTCTCAAAAGAAGGAACGCATTTCGAGGGCGCCGCTGTCGGTGTAGAAGTATGGAAACTACCACTGCAGATCTGTGATCAAATGATGTGTAAGCTCACGTGTCGGGGACCATTACCTTCCACTGTTCAATGCTGCCTCTCCTATAGTACTCGGCCATATGCACTTGTGGTGGGTGGTGTTTTCCCCCCATAAACAAACACATATATAGCAAATGTATTGGGAGACCTGCCTTTACACACACACACACACACACACACACACACACACACACACACACACACACACACACACACACACACACACACACACACACACACACACACACACACACACACACACACACACACACACAACTTTAAAGCGGAGGTCCACCCTAAAGTGGACCTTCCGCTCATCGGAACCCTCACCCCCTCCGGCGCCACAATTGGCACCTTTCAGGGGGGAGGGGGGTGCAGATACCTGTACAGTACAGGTATCTGCACCCACTTCCGGGATAGCTCTCTGCGGAAAGGGGTGTAGATTACGCCCCTTTCCGCAAGTGCTCGCCCCTTTCCGCAAGTGCCCCGCTGCCTGCTGGGAAACACACAGATCCCAGAGGCAGCGGGGACCGTCCTTATTGCGCAGCGTGATTTGCGCATGCGCAGGAGGGAACCGGGAAATGAAGCCGAAAGGCTCCACTTGCTGATTCCCATACCCAAGATGGCGGCGGCAGCACCTTACAGACGATCGAGAGATCGGCTTCGGGTGCCGACATCGCGGGCGCGCTGGGCAGGTAAGTGTCACTATTTTAAGTCAGCAGCTGCAGTATTTGTAGCTGCTGGCTTTTAAAAAAAAAAAACGCGGAGTTCCGGCGGACTCCCGCTTTAACCACTTCGCGCCCCAGGCCAATTCTGACATTTCTCTCCTACATGTAAAATTCCTAATTTTTTTGCTAGAAAATTACATAGAACCCCCAAACATTATATGTTTTTTTTTAGCAAAGACCCTAGAGAATACAATGGCGGTCATTGCAACTTTTTATCTCGCACGGTATTTGTGCAGCAATTTTTCAAACATGTTTTTTTTTCAGAAAAAAAAAACAACAGTTTCATGCTTAAAAATTTTTTTTTTAAAACAGTAACGTTAGCCCAATTTTTTTGCATAATGTGATAGAGGAGGATACGCCGAGTAAATAGATACCCAACATGTCACGCTTCAAAATTGCACGCACTCGTGGAATGGCGCCAAACTTTGGTATTTAAAAATCCCCATAGGCGACACTTTACATTTTTGTTACTGGTTACATGTTTTGTGTTACAGAGGAGGTCTAGAGCTAGAATTATTGCTCTCACTCTAACGTTCGCGGCGATACCTCACATGTGTGGTTTGAACACCGTTTTCATATGTGGGCGGGACTTAGGTATGCGTTCGCTTCTGTGTACGAGCTCACGGGGACAGGGGCGCTTTACATTTTTTTTATTGTTAATTTTATTTTTATTTTTTTAGTTTGACACTTAATTTTTAACTTAAAATTGATGACTTTTATTCCTATTACAAGGAATGTAAACATCCTTTGTAATAGGAATATGGCACGATCGGACATATTTACAGTGGGATATGGGGGGGGGGTCAATAAGACCCCATATCTCACCTCTAGGCTGGGAAGAATAAAAAAAAAAAAAAAAAAAAAAAAAAAAGATCCTGGCTTCCTAGCCAAATCGGCGCCGTTAATTTGAATACAGAGGCCGGGCGTGACGTCATAACATTGCACCCGGCCTCCGAACAATCATAGAGACGATCTGGTCAGCAGGAAATCTCTATGGTAACTTGCTGTCCCCTCCCACTGCCCGTAAGAACGATCAAGCGGCGGAACAGCCGATATGATCGTTCTTATGGTGCAGGGAATCGCCGGCTGAAAACGGCAATATCTGAATGATGTCTGTGGCCTCAGGCATCATTTAGATATAACCACTGAAAGCCCATGACGTCAATAGACGTAGTATGGGCGCCAAGTGGTTAATGACATCCCAGTCTTAGTCCCTGGGGTTCAATATTGAGTTGGCTCCGCCCTTTGCAGGTATAACAGCTTCAACTCTTCTGGAAAGGCCGTCCACAAGGTTTAGGAGGGTGTCTATGGCAGGGATCTGCAATTAGCGGACCTCCAGCAAAACTACAAGTCCCATCATGCCTCTGCCTCTGGGTGTCATGCTTGTGGCTGTCAGAGTCTTGCTATGCCTCATGGGAATTGAAGTTCTGCAACAGCTGGAGGTCCGCTAGTTGCATATCCCTGGTGTATGGGAATGTCTGATCATTCTTCCTAGAAGAGCATTTGTGAGGTCAGGCACTGATGTTGGACGAGAAGGCCTGGATTGCAGTCTCCGCTCTAATTCATCCCAAAGGTGGTCTATGGGGTTGAGATCAGGACTCTGTGCAGGCCAGTCAAGTTCCTCCACCCCAAGCCTCATCCGTGTCTTTATGGACCTTGCTTTGTGCACTGGTCCTAATAATTTGGTGGATGGGTGATTATGGTGCGGGGTTGTTTTTCAGGGGTTTGGCCCCTTAGTTCCAGTGGAGGGAACTCTTAAGGCGTCAGCATACCACGACATTTTGGACAATTCCACCACCCCAAACTCGCTCATCCATGTCTTTATGGACCTTGCTTTGTGCACTGGTGGGCAGTCATGTTGGAACAGGAAGGGGCCGTCCCCAAACTGTTCCCACAAGGTTGGAAGCATGAAATTGTCCAAAATGTCTTGGTATGCTGAGGCCTTAAGAGTTCCCTTCACTGGAAGGGGCCAACCCTTGAAAACAACCCCCACACCCTCCCCCAAATGATTTGGACCAGTGCACAAAGCAATGTCCATAAAGACACAGATGAGCGAGTTTGGGGTGGAGGAACGTGACTGGCCTGCACAGAGTCCTGACCTCAACCCCACATAAAACACCTTTGGGATGACTTAGAGCGGAGACTGTGAGCCAGGCCTTCTCGTCCAACATCAGTGCCTGACCTCACAAATGCCCTTCTGGAAGAATGGTCAAACGTTCCCATAAACACCCTCCTAAACCTTGTGGACGGCCTTCCCAGAAAAGTTGAAGCTGTTATAGCTGCAAAGGGCGGAGCCAACTCAATATTGAACCCTCCGGACTAAGACTGGGATGTCATTAAAGATCATATGCGTGTAAAGGCAGGTGTCCCAATACTTTTGGTAATACAGTGTATTTCAAGTTAGAATTTCTGACTTGCTTATGTCAGGTTAGTGATATAAAGAAAAATGAATCCAGACAGCCAGGCAACTAACATTGTTCAGAATGAGGTTGGTAGTGGGGTGGCCTCTGTCATTCTTCCAGCACAGGTTAAAGGGTAACTCCACTTTCATGTGAATAAAAAATAATATATAAAAATGATATAGATATTATATATATTATTATTCTAAATATATATATATATATAATAATAATATTATATATATATTTATAATAATAATATTATATATATATATATATATATATATGCGCAATACAAGTCATATTGTAACTGAATGTTATTAAAAATTCCCTTTCCTTTCCAATCTGCAGCCGCTGCAATTTTCAGTAAAATGCAATATGGCCACCTGGAGGCGCTCTGTACACACAAGGTGTACAGGACACCCCCTCAGGAATGTCATTGGCTCACTGATTTCCCCAGAAGTCTGCACTAAGATACAAGTCGGATTTTAGGCATCCTCTGCAACAAAAACGGTGAGGAATTCCCAATAAGGAATCAGGTCTAAAAGGATGGAGACCCTGCCACTTTTCTCATTAGAGCCCTACAGGTGCGGCAGCTGGTTGATAAATCAAGAAACCACTCCCATTACAATTCACTCAGCACATGGACTCAGAGAAACAAACAGCTATTTCTTCAGCATAACAAAAAGTTAGGAATCTTCAACAAAGTTTGTTATAAGCCCTGCAATGTACAGAGATCACCCAGAGGGGAGGCGTTTTTTTTTTTTTTTTTTTTTCTCTCAATAAAGATGGAGTTACCCTTTAAATATTGCTACTCTTTATAGTTTAACCGCTTGCCGACAACCCGCCACAGTTACACCGGTACGGCGATTGGTGCACTAGTTTCTGTGGGTGCGCATGCCCGAGTGGCCAGCGAGGGAGCCAATCAGCGGGTTCGGCAGACTCGACGTCCGCCGGCCACCTGCGATCGTTCCCCCGCAAAGACAGAACGGGGATCTGCCCAAGTAAACAAGGCAGATCTCCATTCTGTTAGGGGATGACATTGAGATCTCGTCTTTCTGCTATGCAGGAAGAGGGATCTGTGCGTTATCCCAGGCAGCCCACCCCCCCCCCCTCCCCCATACAGTTAGAACACACCAAGGGAACACATTTAACCCTTTGATCGCCCCTGATTTGAACCCCTTCCTTGCCAGTGTCATTAGTACAAGGTCAGTGCATATTTTTTTTTAGCACTGATCACTGCAATAATGTCATTGGTTCCCAAAAAAAAGCATCAAAAATGTCAGTTAAGTGTCCGATCTGTCCGCCGTAATGTCGCAGTCCAGCTAAATAAAATAAAATATATAAAAAATAAAAATAAATATATGTCAGTTAAGTGTCCGATCTGTCCGCCGTAATGTCGCAGTCCAGCTAAATAAAATAAAATATATAAAAAATAAAAATAAATATATGTCAGTTAAGTGTCTGATCTGTCCGCCGTAATGTTGCAGTCCAGCTAAAAAAAATAAAAATAAAAAAAAATAAAAAAACACTAGTAAAAAAATAAAAATAAAAAAAAAAAATGCCATAAATGTATCCCCTATTTTGTAGATGCTATAACTTAAAAAAAAAATAAAAAAAAATAAAAATGACCATATATTGTATAACCAAAACCATGTTGAAGAATATATATTGGCAGAAAAAAAAAAGCGCCTCCAAGTGTAGAAGTTAAAAACTTGCTTGTTTTTTTTTTTTTTAAGAGACTGCTTCTATCTGTAAGACCCCTTTCACACTGGGGCTTTTTCAGGCACTTTAGCGTTAAAAATTTTTTTTTAAAAATAAATAAAAAGCACCTGTAAAGCGCCTGAAAGAAGCCTCATCTGCAATCCTAATGTGAAAGCCCGAGTGCTTTCACACCGAGGCGCTGCACTGGCAGGGCGTCAAAAAAAGTCTTTTGGAGCGGTGGGATACACGGCTCCTAAAGCGCTCCTTCCCATTGAAATCAATGGAAAACGCCTGCAAAGCGATTTTGGCAGCGGCACTTTGTGGGCGCTTTTAACCCTTTATTTTGGCCACTAGCGGGGGGGGGTTAAAAGCGCACTGCTAGCTTTCGAAAAAAAAAAACACTGGTAAAGCGGTGCGTTACCAGCGTTTTTCGGGTGCTGGCAGTCTGAAAGGGCTCTTAAAGCACTCGGGCTTTCACATTGGGATTGCAGGTGAGGCTTCTTTCAAGCGTTTTTTTTTTTTTTTTTTTAACCGCTAAAGCGCCTGAAAAACGCCCCAGCGTGAAAGGGGTCTTAGTTGCAGCCCTAAGGCCCCCCTTTAACACTGGGGTGTTTTTCAGGCGCTACAGCGCTAAAAATAAAAACGACCCCTTTCACTCCAATGTGAAAGCCGGAGGGCTTTCACACTGGAGCGGCGCGCTAGCAGGAGGGTGAAAAAAAAAAGTCCTGCTAGCCGCATCTTTGGAGCGGTGTATTCACCGCTCCTACCTATTGAAAATCAATGGGGCAGCGCGGCTATACAGCAGCGGCGCTTTGAGGGTGGTTTTAACCCTTTTTTCTGGCGCTAGCGGGGGGGTCAAAACCGCCCCCCGCTAGCGGCCGAATACCGCCGCTAAAACGACGGTAAAGCGGCGCTAAAAAGCGCCACTTTACTGCTGACGCCCGCACCGCCCCAGTGTGAAAGGGGCCTAAGTGCTGAAGATTTATTATTACTACCCCCCATCACTGGACCCTCGCTTTTATATAGACATTGTGCCCCTTAAGCCCCTTTCACACTGAGGCGGTTTTCAGGCACTACAGCGCTAAAAATAGCGCCTGTTAAAAGCGTCTCCTTTCACTACAGTGTGAAATCTGCAGGGCTTTCACACTGGAGCGGTGCGCTAGCAGGACGTTAAAAAAAAAAAAAAAAAAAAAAAAAAAAAAAAGTCCTGCTAGCGGCATCTTTGGAGCGCTGTATTCACCGCTCCTACCCATTGAAATCAATGGGGCAGCGCGGCTATGCCGCCAGCAAATCGCCGCGGCGCTTCGCGGGCAGTTCTAACCATTTTTTTTTTCAGCCGCTAGCGGGAGTTAAAACAGCCGAATACCTCCGCTAAAACGACGGTAAAAGCGCCGTTAAAAATAGCACCACTTTAACGCCGACGCCCGCACCGCCCAGTGTGAAAGGGGCCCAAGTCTTGAAGCTCTGAGCGCCCTTTTACACATTTCTATTGTACAAAAATATATGATGAAGAAATTAGATTTTTTACATCATTTTTTTTTTTTTTATTGGATACGTTTTATAGCAGAATGTAATAAATAGTTTTTTTGTTTTTTCAAAAAAAAAAAAAAAAAAAAAAAAACAGGTGATCAAATACCACCAAAAAAAAATTAAATAAAAATAAAAAATATAAATAAATAATAATTATTATATATATTATATTATAATAAATAAAAAAAGCTCTATTTGTCGGTGAAAAAAAAAAAAAGACCGATTTTATTTGGGAACACGTCGCACGTCTGCGCAATTGTCAGTTACAGCCGTATAGCAAAAAAAAAAAAAAAAATGGCCTGGTCA
This sequence comes from Lithobates pipiens, assembly GCF_037356315.1. Lineage (NCBI taxonomy): Eukaryota > Metazoa > Chordata > Amphibia > Anura > Ranidae > Lithobates > Lithobates pipiens. The sequence continues at coordinate 243,719,486 of NW_027507787.1, forward strand.
GGAAGAGGGGGTAAATTCTTGGGGGGGGGGGGCTAAAGTAGTTAAAAGGAGGAGAACGTGGCCCATTTGACGTTGGATGCGTTACAAGCGGCGCCGTGCGGTTTCCGGAGGAACGTTTATGGTTTGGTATTGGAAGCGATTGGGGGGGAACTACTCACAAACTCTTGAACTCTGCCACGGCCTCCTGCCGGGTGAGCTTCACCTTCTGCAGATCCTCGCGGCGCACGCAGTAATGTTTCCTCCGGGCCAGCTCCGCCTCGGGGATGTGTTTGCGGGACGTCTCCTGCAGATATCCAATCATAGCCGGGATGGAGAGGAGGGCTCCCACCGGAGAACCAGGCCACTGCAAGAGGAACAATTATTATAGGTTTAGGAGCAAGAAGAGGCGGAGCCGTCGGTAATAAGAGGACCTCTAACACTCATTCTTCATAAAATATAACAGATGCGGTTATATTTAAATAATATAAATAGAATACATGCTGTGATTGGTTCAAGGCAAAACTCTGACTGATAGAGGGGAAAAAAAAACCAGACAGTTATATATTAATTAACGACTTGCCGACCGGCTCATGCCGATATACGTCAGCAGAAGGACGTATACAGGGATATTAAGAGGCGTGTTGCCCTTTAAGAAGCAGTTTGTGCATGCGCCGCGAGCTCCGCGAGTGTGATATGTATTTTTGGAAATGCTCCAATATGGAGGCTCTGGTAAACTAGAGTTAGGGGCCACATTGCACATTATAGGTGGGGTCTCGCAATCTTTTATTTATTTCTATAAATGCTCCAACATGGAGACCCTCACAGACCAGAGTTAGGGGCCACATTACACATCTATTATAGGTGGAGGCCCTGATCTCTTCTATGAATTGCTACATATGCTCCAACATGGAGGCTCTCAGACTGAAGTTAGAGGCCCACACTACACATCCATTCTAGGTGGGACCCCTGATCTATTCTATGAGTTGTTATATATGCTCCAACATATAGACCCTCATAGACTAGAGCAGGGATCCTCAAACTAGAACAACTGGAGGGCCATAGTTTGAAGACCCCTGGACTAGAGTTAGGGGCCACACTATACATTATAGGTGGAGCCCCTGATCTCTTCTATGAATTGTTATATATGCTCCAACGTATAGACCCTCAGACTAGAGTTAGGGACCACACTATACATCTATTATAGGTGGAGCCCCTAATCTCTTCTATGAATTGCTATATATGCTCCAACATGGAGGCTCTCATAGACCAGAGGTCCAGAGGGGCCACACTACACATCTATTAAAGGTCGAGTCTCCCAATCTCTGCTATGTATTTTTGTAAATGCTCCAATATGGAGGCTCTGGTAAACTAGAGTTAGGGGCCACATTGCACATTATAGGTGGGGTCTCTCAATATTTTATTTATATAAATGCTCCAACATGGAGACCCTCACAGACCAGAGTTGGGGGCCCACACTTTCTAGATGGAGCCCCTGATCTCTTCTATGAATTGCTATACAGTATATGCTCCAACATAGAGGCTCTTAGACCAGAGTTGAAGCCAGACTACACATCTGTTATAAGAAGTGGAGTCCTCCAATCTCTTCTATGTATCTTTGTATATGCTCCAACGTGGAGACCCTCATAGACCAGTGTTAGGGGCCACACTATACATCTATTATAGGTAGGGCCCCTGATCTCCTCTATGTATTGCTATACATGCTCCAACATGGAGGCTCTCATAGACCAGAGTTAGGGGCCACACTACACATGTATTATAGGTGTGTAATAGACAAGACAAATAAGGGTGGCACGGATCTATTTCTAGCCCCAATAGAGGAGTGAAGGATCAGCTTCACTCACACAGATCCCACTGCTTAAGGCACACCTTATTGGGAAGCACAGTGGCTAAGTGGTTAGCACATCTGCCTTGCAGCACTGGGGTCTTCAAATTGAATCCGTACCAGGACACTACCTACATGGAGTTTGCATATTGGCTCAAGCTGTATAAAAACTCATAAAATAAGGAGCGTGGCTTTATTATTTTCAAAGTGTAGCTCTAGGCATAACTAGAGAAGTGTTTGGCCCTCTGTCACTGCACGTTCCATGTCAGGTTGACGTTGCGTGCACTGGGCATAAAAGAGAATTGGATACATTGTAAACAAGAAGTCGTCACATTTTCATTCATCAGGGTTTTCACATACACACTCCAACCGACTCTTCCAACCCCCCCCCCCCCCCCCCCCCCCCCCGCCATCAGTCACATAACTCTGCAGTAATCCCAGCACATTGCTGGCAGCATTCTCTTCCTAATCTCTGTACACAGAGGGCAAAGCAAACAATCCACACCCCATTCTATGAGCTGAGAACAAAGAATCCTTTACTGTTCTAGAGGTGGGGGTGGTGGGAGGGGGAGGGGGCACAAACCCGGCAAGATTACCAAAAAAAAAAAAAAATCCTTAAAGGGAACCATTCTCGAGAGGCACACGGAAGACCCCATTGCTGCTGGAAATGCGGATTGTCTGGCTGTCATTTGGACTCTGTGGCTTTGATACTTTGGGGTTGATTTACTAAAGGAAAATAGACTGTGCACTCTGCACAAGTGCAGTTGCTTCAGAGCTTAGTAAATTAGGCAAAGCTTCACTTTGCAAAGAATACCCAATCACGAGCAAAGGAAAATTTTAAAGAACATCTAGTTTGAACATGATTGGATGATGGAAGTCAGCAGAGCTTCTGTTCGTTTACAAAGCTGTGTTGGCAAATGCACTTGCAATGTGCAAAGTCTATTTGCCTTTAGTCCGTTTTTTCTCAGGAGAATAGGTGCAGGAACTCTCCCCTTCTAAGTCACTGTGTCACTGCCTCCCTACCCACCCCCGAGCATAGACCCTTGGGGTTCCGCCCCCTACCCACCTCCCCGAGCACAGGCCCTTGGGGTTCCGCCCCCTACCCACCTCCCCGAGCACAGGCCCTTGGGGTTCCGCCCCCTACCCACCTCCCCGAGCACAGGCCCTTGGGGTTCCGCCCCCTACCCACCTCCCCGAGCACAGGCCCTTGGGGTTCCGCCCCCTACCCACCTCCCCGAGCACAGGCCCTTGGGGTTCCGCCCCCTACCCACCTCCCCGAGCACAGGCCCTTGGGGTTCCGCCCCCCTCCCACCTCCCCGAGCACAGGCCCTTGGGGTTCGCCCCCTACCCACCTCCCCGAGCACAGGCCCTTGGGGTTCCGCCCCCCTACCCACCTCCCCGAGCACAGGCCCTTGGGGTTCCGCCCCCCTACCCACCTCCCCGAGCACAGGCCCTTGGGGTTCCGCCCCCTACCCACCTCCCCGAGCACAGGCCCTTTGGGTTCCGCCCCCTACCCACCTCCCCGAGCACAGGCCCTTGGGGTTCTGCCCCCTACCCACCTATCCGAGCACAGGCCCTTGGGGTTCTGCCCCCTACCCACCTATCCGAGCACAGGCCCTTGGGGTTCCGCCCCCTACCCACCTCCCCGAGCACAGGCCCTTGGGGTTCCGCCCCCTACCCACCTCCCCGAGCACAGGCCCTTGGGGTTCCGCCCCCCTACCCACCTCCCCGAGCACAGGCCCCTTGGGGTTCCGCCCCCTACCCACCTCCCCGAGCA
>NW_027507787.1:243723284-243735784 GCF_037356315.1 Lithobates pipiens
AAGTTTACACACAAAGCCCCCCCCCCCCCCCCTTGCTGCTGCCGCCAAGGTATGCTGTGAGGATCAGCGAAAGGGATACAATGTGGCCTTTAAATCCAACAAACGTTGTAATAACAAAAATGTGAAACCTCCACAGTGCGTATATTAAAGAAGATGTACTTCCTTGTTGTGTCCCCAGAGAGGAAGTGAAAGAGAATCTCCCCAATGGGACACAAACAGCAAAAAATAAATCCATAAGTAAAGTGGGTTGTAACCATTCCACGCGCTATCAAAAACTGTGGCTCAACCACCTGTTCTTGCCGCCCCCCCCCAGGAGCCGCACATCAGGTAGGCATTAGAAACCCCCTCTTATCAGTGAATGATTGTAGAAGCTCCAGAAGGAAACAGGTGTAAGTGATCTCACGTAGCACAGACAGTACAGAGTGCGGGAAATGTATACAGTGCAGAGCAGTGTAGTGCGGGGCTCCTTACCTGAGCAGGTAGCGAATGACGTCCCAGGCGTCCCGCAGCGGCTCCACGTACAGTTCGATCCTCTTGTAGGCGACCACCAGGTTGAACAAATCGAAGGCTTGGGTCTTGCCGGTACCTTGAGGGGATTCGGGGCGAGAGTCGCTCATGGTGGGGCTGCTGTCGGACCAGCCGGTGCCACCGGCGCCATCTTTCTCGGAGGCGTGCATGCTGCGGGGGGGGAGAAGAGAGAAGTTCTGATGATAGAGAAGAGCGATCTGGACAACCTTCCACCCAACCACACACACCGCAAATCCATCGCAATCTCTCTATCCAGTCTAAACCTCTTTCTGGATAAGCGTCTCATGAGCTTCCACAGCATGGTCCCGGGGCAGCGAGGACGCCGAATATCGCCGCCAGGAACGCAGGAAAGTCCTAATCCGGAGCCGGCAGAAGAGAAGTGCTCAAAGGTCAGGCGAGGAGTGACAGGAGCGTGTAGGTGCAGAAGATAAACAGGTTGTGCCTGCGAGCTACGGATGGGGCGGACCTGATTGTCCTCTGTATGTGACGGGACCCACCGCCCATCCCATGAACATCTGACAGCTGTCACCAACACTCTCTATACACACCACCCGGGACAACTAGGGGGCATCATCGTACAGGGGCAACACAGAGGGGGCAACATACAGGGGTAACATACAAAATTAACAAAGAGGGGAGGGGGGCATCGTACAGGGGGGACACGGGGGGGCAACTTACAGGGGCGACACAGAGGGGGGGGGGCAACTTACAGGGGCGACACAGAGGGGGGGGGCAACTTACAGGGGCCACAGAGAGGGGGGAGCAACTTACAGGGGCCACAGAGAGGGGGGAGCAACTTACAGGGGCCACAGAGAGGGGGGAGCAACTTACAGGGGCCACAGAGAGGGGGGAGCAACTTACAGGGGCCACAGAGAGGGGGGAGCAACTTACAGGGGCCACAGAGAGGGGGGGAGCAACTTACAGGGGCCACAGAGAGGGGGGAGCAACTTACAGGGGCCACAGAGAGGGGGGAGCAACTTACAGGGGCCACAGAGAGGGGGGAGCAACTTACAGGGGCCACAGAGAGGGGGGAGCAACTTACAGGGGCCACAGAGAGGGGGGAGCAACTTACAGGGGCCACAGAGAGGGGGGAGCAACTTACAGGGGCCACAGAGAGGGGGGAGCAACTTACAGGGGCCACAGAGAGGGGGGAGCAACTTACAGGGGCCACAGAGAGGGGGGAGCAACTTACAGGGGCCACAGAGAGGGGGGAGCAACTTACAGGGACCACAGAGAGGGGGGAGCAACTTACAGGGACCACAGAGAGGGGGGAGCAACTTACAGGGACCACAGAGAGGGGGGAGCAACTTACAGGGACCACAGAGAGGGGGGAGCAACTTACAGGGGCGACAGACAAGGGGGGCAACTTACAGGGGCGACAGACAGGGGGGCAACTTACAGGGGCCACAGAGACGGGGGGGCAACTTGCAGGGGCCACAGAGAGGGGGGGCAACTTGCAGGGGGCACAGAGAGGGGGGGCAACTTGCAGGGGCCACAGAGAGGGGGGGCAACTTGCAGGGGCCACAGAGAGGGGGGGCAACTTGCAGGGGCCACAGAGAGGGGGGGCAACTTGCAGGGGCCACAGAGAGGGGGGGCAACTTGCAGGGGCCACAGAGAGGGGGGGGCAACTTGCAGGGGCCACAGAGAGGGGGGGGCAACTTGCAGGGGCCACAGAGAGGGGGGGGCAACTTGCAGGGGCCACAGAGGGGGGGGGCAACTTGCAGGGGCCACAGAGAGGGGGGGGCAACTTGCAGGGGCCACAGAGAGGGGGGGCAACTTGCAGGGGCCACAGAGAGGGGGGGCAACTTGCAGGGGCCACAGAGAGGGGGGGCAACTTGCAGGGGCCACAGAGAGGGGGGGCAACTTGCAGGGGCCACAGAGAGGGGGAGGCAACTTGCAGGGGCCGCAGAGAGGGTGGGGCAACTTGCAGGGGCCACAGAGAGGGGGGGCAACTTGCAGGGGCCACAGAGAGGGGGGGCAACTTGCAGCAGGGGCCACAGAGAGGGGGGCAACTTGCAGGGGCCACAGAGAGGGGGGCAACTTACAGGGGCCACCTTACAGGGGAAACATATACAAGTAACAGAATGGTGATGGGCAGGGACAACAGAGAGGGGTAACATATACGTAACGGAGTGTAAGTAAATAAATATAAGTAACAGAGGGGCAACAGAGAGGGCAAGGGGGTTGGGGGGTAACACATATGGGCAACAGAGAAGAGTAATGGGGGGCAAAAGATACAGGCAACAAAGAAGAGTAACATGTACAGGTAACAGAGGGGCAACAATGAAAGTGGCAGGATACAGGAGCAACAGCGAGAGGGTAACAGAGCAGCAACAGATAGAAATAACAGGGGCAACAGAGAGGGGGGCTGCAACAGAGAGAGGTAACATATACATGTAACAGAGGGGCAATGGGGTGGGCAACAGAGGGAAGCTTAATAGAGAGGCGGGGCAACAGAGAATGGTAACATATACAGGTAACAAAGGGGCAAGAGAGAAGGGGAGCAATAGATGGAGTGGGGGGGAAGAAATACAGGTAACAGAGGGACAACAGAGAGGAGTAACACACAATATAGCGACAATATATAGGGGCAGAGAGGGGGGTAACAGAGGGGCAACAGAGAGAGGGGGTATGGGGGGACAAATACAGGCAACAGGTGGGGTTTGGGGGCAACAGAGAAGGGTAACATATACAGGTAACAGAAGGGCAACAATGAGAGGATCAACAGACACAAACAGGGGCAATAGAGGGGGGCAATGGGGAGGGGTGCAACAGGGAGGGTTAACATATACAGGTAATAGAAAAACAAAAAAGAGAGAGGGTCAACAGATACAGGCGTTAGAGGGGAGGGCAAGAGAGAATGGTGACATATACAGGTAACAGAGGGGCAATGGGAGGGGATGGGCAACAGAGGGGAGCTCAATAGAGAGGCGGGGGCATCAGAGAAGGGTAACATATACAGGTAACGGAGGGGCAAGAGAGAAGGGGAACAAAAAGGGGGGCAACAAATACAGGCAATAGAAGGGGGGTAGCAAAAGAGAGGGGAGGGTGGACCACACATACAGGTAACAGAGGAGCGATAGAGAGGAGTAACATACAGGGGCAACAGAAAGGGAGGATAGAGGGGCAGCATACAAGGTGTGTGGCACATGGGTTCGTAACAACGACTTTTTCTGTTTTATTAATCACATTCCCCGACTTCCAAGCCTCCCCCCTGGCCTTCCTTCAGTCTTATATTTGACCTCTGATGAATGGGGCATGGTGTATTTTTGTACAGCGAATGGGGCACGGCGTAAGGAGCACGGTGTATGGAGTATGGCGTATGGGGCACAGTGCACGGCGGGCGGCGAACAGGGGCACACAGCGCGGAGCGTGGGGGCGCACAGCGCGGCGCACACAGCGTGGAGCACAGCGAACGGGGGAAAACACAGCGGGGCACAGCGAACGGGGGAAAACACCGCGGGGCACAGCGAACGGGGGGAAAACACCGCTGGGCACAGCGAACGGGGGAAAACACCGCGGGGCACAGCGAACGGGGGAAAACACCGCGGGGCACAGCGAACGGGGGAAAACACCGCGGGGCACAGCGAACGGGGGAAAACACCGCGGGGCACAGCGAACGGGGCGCACAGCGCGGGGCACAGCGAACGGGGCGCATAGCGCGGAGAACAGCGAACGGGGCACACAGCGCGGAGCACAGGGGGCACACAGCGCGGAGCACAGGGGGCACACAGCGCGGAGCACAGGGGGCACACAGCGCGGAGCACAGGGGGCACACAGCGCGGAGCACAGGGGGCACACAGCGCGGAGCACAGGGGGCACACAGCGCGGAGCACAGGGGGCACACAGCGCGGAGCACAGGGGGCACACAGCGCGGAGCACAGGGGGCACACAGCGCGGAGCACAGGGGGCACACAGCGCGGAGCACAGCGAACTGGGGCACACAGCGCGGAGCACAGCGAACTGGGGCACACAGCGCGGAGCACAGCGAACTGGGGCACACAGCGCGGAGCACAGCGAACTGGGGCACACAGCGCGGAGCACAGCGAACTGGGGCACACAGCACGTGTAGTGCGATGAATGGGTCACACAGCATATGGGGTACGGCAAACAGGTCACGGCGTATAGGGCATGGTGTGTGGAGCTCGGCCTACGGGGCATGGATTAGTCGCCCATTCTGGGACTCCAACATTTTAAAGGGAAAATGTCGGGAACGTCCTCAGGGTCTCTGTCCCCATTCTATCCTATGATTTCAGTACCGCTACAAAGTACCCATCAGTAGCGTTCCCGCCATTCTTTGTACTGTATGTGTGGAATGCAGTCATACCGGGCAGACAATGGATGTGATCATCACCACCCTCCTCTCAGTCAGACCAGCCCGGTGCTGAACTGGGAAAAGTAAACACCCCCCTCCTCATATACACAAGGCCGGTGTAACAGCTCCATAGAAGAGGGCGATCCGCTCTCCTCCTGTGTGTACAGAAGGTGTGATCACATGCTTCATCCCGTCCCACCTGACAGCCGCCCTGAGCTTGTCGCGTGCCGAGACTGCTGACCCCAAACATACAAAACACATCCGTGTGCACCGACCCTTTCACTGCTGGAGGAGTTTTGGCATTTCTTGCACACTTTAAGAAAAAAAAAAATCCTTTTAGGCCTGAAGATTAGTTAAATCCCCCCGAATATGATATATTTTCTGAAAGCAGAGACCCTGGAGAATAAAATAGTGGTCGTTCCAATTTTTTTTCTTTTTTTTTTTTTTTTTACGTCACGCGATATTAACAAAATGAGTACCTAAATATAAAAGATGAGGTTGCGCCGAGTAAAGAGATTTCCCAACATTTCACGCCCCTTAAAATCAGGGCACCCAGGAAAACAAAACGCCGAACTTGGGTACCCAACATGTTCAGGAAGCAACGCTTTAAACCTTTCGCTGCCAGAGACGTTTTTTTGAATTTTCTGCACACGTATTTGAAAAAATAAAAATCAGTTTACGCCTGAAGATTGCTTAACCCCCCCCCCCCCCCAAAAAAATAATAATTTTGAAAGTAGACACCCTGAAGAATAAAATAGTTTCAGTTTTTTTATGTTTCGTGATATTACTGCAAAGGTATAGAAAATGCTAAATTTCAGTAAAAAGTACACTAAAGATTATTTTGGGGCAAACAATTTATTACCAATTTTTTTCGGGGTAAAATATAAAAGACGAGATCCTGCCCAGTAAACAGATACCCAACATGTCAAACCGCAATAGTAAGTTAAGGGGGGGGGGTTTCTCCGTTATGGGTGGACATCATACGACGCCACCCCCCTAGGATCGGGTGGCGCCGTGCCCACGATCTCCCCCCCCCCCCCCCCCGCTGTGTGCACCGGACACATACCAATCACAGCACATCACACATGAGAATTGTACACAATGAATGGCTCCTATTCATGTCATTCATTGGATACCACTGTGATGATCTCTGTGGGTCACAGTGATCACATGGCACCGACACGGCCAATCACAGTCCATCTGTACCATGGGATTAGCTGTGGCCAATCACGGCTAATCGTTGTAGTGCACACTGAATGAATGGTAACACTGAACGACTCAGGCGACAAAAAAAAAAAAAATGTATTTATTTAACCACTTCAATACCGGGGGGCACTTAAACACTTTCCTGCCCAGACCAATTTTGAGCTTTCAGCGCTGTCGCACTTTGAATGACAATTGCGCGGTCATGCTACACTGTATCCAAATGAAATTTTTATCATTTTTTTCCCACAAATAGAGCTTTATTTTGGTGGTATTTGATCACCTCTGCGGTTTTTATTTTTTGCTAAATAAAAAAAAACGAAAATTTTGAAAAAAAAAATGTTTTTTTTGTTTCAGTTTCAAAACTTTGTAAATAAGTACATTTTCTCCTTCACTGATGGGCACTGCTAAGGCGGCACTGATGGGGCACCAATGATGTGGCACTGATGGCCGACACTGATGGGCACTGATAGGTGGCACGGAATGGCATGGATAGGCGGCACAGGTGGGCACTGATAGGCGGCACAGGTGGGCACTGATAGGCGGGCACTGATAGGCGGCACAGGTGGGCACTGATGGGCGGCATTGTATTATGTTGTATTGTACTAATGGATGCCAATCAGTGGCAAACAATAATGCATGCCAATCAGTGATGCCCATTGTGGACACTGATTGGCATCCATTATGGGCACTGATTGACATACATTGTGGGCACTGACTGGCATCCCTGATGGTCTAGGGAGGATTACCTTGTCCTGGGCATCCCTGGTGGTCTAGTGGCGTCCCTGGTGGTCCAGTGTGGGCATCCTCGGGGGGCTGCACTGATAATCGATCAGCACAGACCCCCCCCCCCTGTCAGAGGAGCAGCCGATTGGCTCTCCTCTACTCGCGTCTGACAGACGCGAGTGAGGAAAAGCCGATCACCGGCTCTTCCCATTTACACTGTGATCAGCTGTGATTGGACACGGCTGATCACGTGGTAAAGAGTCTCCGTTGGAGACTCTTTACCGAGATCGTAGTTGCGGGGTGTCAGACTGACCCCCCACAACAACGATCGCCGCGATGCGCGCCCCCGGGGGCGTGCAGCGGCTCAAAATCCTGATCACGTCATATGACGTCCGATCAGGATTATGAAACCACTTTGCAGCCGTCAATTGCCTATAGGGCGGGCGGCAAGGGGTTAAAGAAACGTAACCACTTCCGGAGCGCCGCACGCCGATATACGTCCCAAATTTGAAGAGGGATCTCTTTGTTCTGGCAGCACCTAGCTGCCATAGTCCCGGTATTCTCTTCTTCAGTGGGCGGTCCAGTTTGCGATAACAGTGGCGCAAGATCACTTTTATCGGCGATGGGAGAGGGCCCCCCCCTCCCCCAGCTCTCCGGTGCCCTCCGCCGCTTCCCTCAGCCGCCGGTAGCGGAGGAGGTGATCGGATTCTTCTCCTTTCTGGGTATGGAGACGAGCGAGGGGAAGATGGCTTTCCACCCGTCTCTGTATCATTGCAGGGTGGAAGCGCCGTCAAAACTCTTATGCCGCGTACGCACGACCTTTGCAGCAGAGGTCCGCCGGACTTTCAAACGATCGGACTCAGCCACCACAAACGATCGCTCCAAAAGTCCGGCGGATTTAGAACGTGATGACGTAGAATAAGGAAGTTCACAGCCGGTAGCCAATAGCTGCCCATAGTGTCGGTTTTCGTTCGTCGGACCGGCAACACAGACAAACTGATTTTTCGACCGGACTCGAGTCCGTCGGAAAGATTTGAAGCCAGTTTTACTTCTAGACCCGCCGGACTTTTGGGAAGAAAAAGTCCGCTGGAGCCCACACACACGATCGAATTGTCCCGACGGATTCCGGTCCCCCAGGCCAAGTCCATCGAAAAAAAGTCCGGTCGCGTGTACGTGGCTCTTAAATGGCTATTTTTTTTATTTTTTTTAATGATTTTTTTTTTTTATTGCATTTTAGTGTAAATATGAGATTACCCCCCAGATCTCACATTTAAGAGGACCTGTCATGCTTTTTTCTATTACAAGGGATGTTTACATTCCTTGTAATAGGAATAAAAGTAACTTTTTTTTTTTTTAAAGAACAGCGTAAAAATAAAAAAATGTATATTATATTAGATAGATATATATATATATATCTATCTATCTACCCCGCCGATGCCCCCCCCCCCCCCCACCTGTCTCCATACAATTGCTGGGCGTCAAAACGTCAATTCCACCCTTAAACAGGACCAATTTTTTATTTTTAAACTATTTTTTTAAATAAAATTTTTTTTTTTTTTTTTTTTTATTGCATTTTAGTCTAAATATGAGATCTGAGGACTTTTTGACCCCCCTCCTCCTCCTCCCCCCGCCCCCCCCAATCTCATATTTAAGAGGGCTTGCCATATTTTTTTCTATTACAATGGATGTTTACATTCCTTGTAATAGGAATAAAAGTAACTTTTTTTTTTTTTTTTAAAAGAACAGCGTAAAAATAAAATAATTTATATATATATATATATATATATATATATATATATATATATATATATATTATATACACACATACACACACACACACACACACACACACACACACACGCCTCGTCCCGCCGATGCCCCCTCCCCCCCCACCTGTCTCTATACAATTGCTGGGCGTCAAAACGTCAATTCCGCCCTTAAAAAGGACAAAAAATTTTTTTTTTAACTATTTTTTTAAATTACATTTTTTTTTTATTTTTTTTTTTATTGCATTTTAGTCTAAATATGAGATCTGAGGACTTTTTGACCCCCCTCCTCCTCCCCCCAATCTCATATTTAAGAGGGCTTGCCATATTTTCTCTATTACAAGGGATGTTTACATTCCTTGTAATAGGAATAAAAGTGACAATTTTATTTTATTTAAACAGTGTAAAAATAAAACAAAAGGTAAAATATATAATAATTTTTATTTTTTTATTTTTTTTTTAAACGCGTCCCGTCCCACCGAGCTCCCGCAGAAGCGAACGCATACGCGAGTAGCGCCCGCATATGAGAAACGGTGTTCAAACCACACAAGTGAGGTATCGCCGCGATCGGTAGAGCGAGAGCAATAATTCTAGCCCTGGGCCTCCTCTGTAACTCAAAACTTGCAATCTGTAGAATTTTTTTTAAACAACGCCTATGAAAAGTTTGTCCCCATTAGTGACGATCTCGGACGCGTTGGGAGCAGGATGTCAACCCACACGTGTGAGCCCACCAGGAAGCCATCACCTGTACACGCCCCATCACATCCGACAAGGGCACGCCGGACACAGCCGCCTGGAAGGGCAGCTGATGATTGGCTTGTACAGGTGGGGGGGGTTTTGGATTCCCATCCCCAACACACCCAAGTGCATCACCGGTTCCAATGCTTGTCCAGGGACTCAACGCCAGATGAAACCCAAAGCTTTAAGTTGTCACCGGAACAGGAACAGATGGCAAACCTACTGATGGGGACACCTACTGCAAGGACAAGTGTCTACAAAGAGATTCTTTTCACTTCAGAGAGACTGGAAAAAAAAAAAACCCAATGGGAGATTTAAACCTTCCCTACTATATCCAATAAAATATGAGTTGTGGGGGGGAGAGAGAGTTATCATCCGATAACAGAATGAGACTGAAGTCCTACAGTAAGACGATTTCGTTTGAAAGTTTTAATTTCAAGAACATTTGTTCAACTCTCCAATCTTTAGTGATAGGGAAGTCAGTGTTGTCTTAAGCCCCATACACACTATCAGATTTTCTGTTGATTTTTGTCTTTAGATTTACCAAAACCATGTAGTGGAAGGGCCGGCCTGATTGCATACACATTGAAACTCCTAAGGTTTGACCTCATATTACATGGTTTTGGTAAATCTGAAGGAAAAAATCAGCAGAAAATCTGATAGTGTGTATGGGGCTTTACCTTTCCCCTCCGATCACATCTTCCCCTCATACAGCACACTGGGAGCATGCTGCTCTGTATATATAGAAGAGGACGGGGGGGTCTCTGCAGTGTATATATAGAAGAGGACGGGGGGGTCTCTGCAGTGTATATATAGAAGAGGACGGGGGGTCTCTGCTGTGTATATATAGAAGAGGACGGGGGGGTCTCTGCAGTGTATATATAGAAGAGGACGGGGGGGGTCTCTGCAGTGTATATATAGAAGAGGACGGGGGGTCTCTGCAGTGTATATATAGAAGAGGACGGGGGGGTCTCTGCAGTGTATATATAGAAGAGGACGGGGGGGTCTCTGCAGTGTATATATAGAAGAGGACGGGGGGGTCTCTGCAGTGTATATATAGAAGAGGACGGGGGGTCTCTGCTGTGTATATATAGAAGAGGACGGGGGGGGTCTCTGCAGTGTATATATAGAAGAGGACGGGGGGGGTCTCTGCAGTGTATATATAGAAGAGGACGGGGGGTCTCTGCAGTGTATATATAGAAGAGGACGGGGGGTCTCTGCAGTGTATATATAGAAGAGGACGGGGGGTCTCTGCAGTGTATATATAGAAGAGGACGGGGGGTCTCTGCAGTGTATATATAGAAGAGGACGGGGGGTCTCTGCAGTGTATATATAGAAGAGGACGGGGGGTCTCTGCAGTGTATATATAGAAGAGGACGGGGGGTCTCTGCTGTGTATATATAGAAGAGGACGGGGGGTCTCTGCTGTGTATATATAGAAGAGGACGGGGGGTCTCTGCTGTGTATATATAGAAGAGGACGGGGGGTCTCTGCTGTGTATATATAGAAGAGGACGGGGGGTCTCTGCTGTGTATATATAGAAGAGGACGGGGGGTCTCTGCTGTGTATATATAGAAGAGGACGGGGGGTCTCTGCTGTGTATATATAGAAGAGGACGGGGGGTCTCTGCTGTGTATATATAGAAGAGGACGGGGGGGTCTCTGCTGTGTATATATAGAAGAGGACGGGGGGTCTCTGCTGTGTATATATAGAAGAGGACGGGGGTCTCTGCTGTGTATATATAGAAGAGGACGGGGGGTCTCTGCTGTGTATATATAGAAGAGGACGGGGGGTCTCTGCTGTGTATATATAGAAGAGGACGGGGGGTCTCTGCTCTGTGTATATATAGAAGAGGACGGGGGGTCTCTGCTCTGTGTATATATAGAAGAGGACGGAGGGTCTCTGCTCTGTGTATATATAGAAGAGGACGGAGGGTCTCTGCTCTGTGTATATATAGAAGAGGACGGAGGGTCTCTGCTCTGTGTATATATAGAAGAGGACGGAGGGTCTCTGCTCTGTGTATATATAGAAGAGGACGGAGGGTCTCTGCTCTGTGTATATGGAGGGTCTCTGCTCTGTGTATATGGAGGGTCTCTGCTCTGTGTATATGGAGGGTCTCTGCTCTGTGTATATGGAGGGTCTCTGCTCTGTGTATATGGAGGGTCTCTGCTCTGTGCATATGGAGGGTCTCTGCTCTGTGCATATGGAGGGTCTCTGCTCTGTGCATATGGAGGGTCTCTGCTCTGTGCATATGGAGGGTCTCTGCTCTGTGCATATGGAGGGTCTCTGCTCTGTGCATATGGAGGGTCTCTGCTCTGTGCATATGGAGGGTCTCTGCTCTGTGCATATGGAGGGTCTCTGCTCTGTGCATATGGAGGGTCTCTGCTCTGTGCATATGGAGGGTCTCTGCTCTGTGCATATGGAGGGTCTCTGCTCTGTGCATATGGAGGGTCTCTGCTCTGTGCATATGGAGGGTCTCTGCTCTGTGCATATGGAGGGTCTCTGCTCTGTGCATATGGAGGGTCTCTGCTCTGTGCATATGGAGGGTCTCTGCTCTGTGCATATGGAGGGTCTCTGCTCTGTGCATATGGAGGGTCTCTGCTCTGTGCATATGGAGGGTCTCTGCTCTGTGCATATGGAGGGTCTCTGCTCTGTGCATATGGAGGGTCTCTGCTCTGTGCATATGGAGGGTCTCTGCTCTGTGCATATGGAGGGTCTCTGCTCTGTGCATATGGAGGGTCTCTGCTCTGTGCATATGGAGGGTCTCTGCTCTGTGCATGTATATATGGAGGGTCTCTGCTCTGTGCATGTATATATGGAGGGTCTCTGCTCTGTGCATGTATATATGGAGGGTCTCTGCTCTGTGCATGTATATATGGAGGGTCTTTGCTCTGTGCATGTATATATGGAGGGTCTTTGCTCTGTGCATGTATATATGGAGGGTCTTTGCTCTGTGCATGTATATATGGAGGGTCTTTGCTCTGTGCATGTATATATGGAGGGTCTCTGCTCTGTATCTATAGAGGAAGACGGTGGGGTCTCTGCTCTGTATCTATAGAGGAAGACGGGGGGTCTCTGCTCTGTGTATAAATGGAGGGTCTCTGCTCTGTGTATAAATAGAGGGTCTCTGCTCTGTGTATAAATAGAGGGTCTCTGCTCTGTGTATAAATAGAGGGTCTCTGCTCTGTGTATAAATAGAGGGTCTCTGCTCTGTGTATAAATAGA
>NW_027507787.1:243745784-243785784 GCF_037356315.1 Lithobates pipiens
AGGGTCTCTGCTCTGTATATATGGAGGGTCTCTGCTCTGTATATATGGAGGGTCTCTGCTCTGTATATATGGAGGGTCTCTGCTCTGTGTATATATGGAGGGGTCTCTCCTCTGTGTATATATGGAGGGTCTCCGCTCTGTGTATATATGGGAGGGTCTCTGCTCTGTGTATATATGGAGGGTCTTTGCTCTGTGTATATGGATATATGGAGGGTCTCTGCTCTGTGTATATATGGAGGGTCTCTGCTCTGTGTATATATGGAGGGTCTCTGCTCTGTGTATATATGGAGGGTCTCTGCTCTGTGTATATATGGAGGGTCTCTGCTCTGTGTATATATGGAGGGTCTCTGCTCTGTGTATATATGGAGGGTCTCTGCTCTGTATATAGGGAGGGTCTCTGCTCTGTGTATATATGGGAGGGTCTCTGCTCTGTGTATATATGGAGGGTCTCTGCTCTGTATATATGGAGGGTCTCTGCTCTGTATATATGGAGGGTCTCTGCTCTGTATATATGGAGGGTCTCTGCTCTGTGTATATATGGAGGGGTCTCTCCTCTGTGTATATATGGAGGGGTCTCTCCTCTGTGTATATATGGAGGGTCTCTGCTCTGTGCATGTATATATGGAGGGTCTTTGCTCTGTGCATGTATATATGGAGGGTCTTTGCTCTGTGCATGTATATATGGAGGGTCTTTGCTCTGTGCATGTATATATGGAGGGTCTCTGCTCTGTATCTATAGAGGAAGACGGTGGGGTCTCTGCTCTGTATCTATAGAGGAAGACGGGGGGTCTCTGCTCTGTGTATAAATGGAGGGTCTCTGCTCTGTGTATAAATAGAGGGTCTCTGCTCTGTGTATAAATAGAGGGTCTCTGCTCTGTGTATAAATAGAGGGTCTCTGCTCTGTGTATAAATAGAGGGTCTCTGCTCTGTGTATAAATAGAGGGTCTCTGCTCTGTGTATAAATAGAGGGTCTCTGCTCTGTGTATAAATAGAGGGTCTCTGCTCTGTGTATAAATAGAGGGTCTCTGCTCTGTGTATAAATAGAGGGTCTCTGCTCTGTGTATAAATAGAGGGTCTCTGCTCTGTGTATAAATAGAGGGTCTCTGCTCTGTGTATAAATAGAGGGTCTCTGCTCTGTGTATAAATAGAGGGTCTCTGCTCTGTGTATAAATAGAGGGTCTCTGCTCTGTGTATAAATAGAGGGTCTCTGCTCTGTGTATAAATAGAGGGTCTCTGCTCTGTGTATAAATAGAGGGTCTCTGCTCTGTGTATAAATAGAGGGTCTCTGCTCTGTGTATAAATAGAGGATGGCAGGGGGTCTCTGCTCTGTTTATATAGAGGATGGCAGGGGGTCTCTGCTCTGTTTATATAGAGGATGGCAGGGGGTCTCTGCTCTGTTTATATAGAGGATGGCAGGGGGTCTCTGCTCTGTTTATATAGAGGATGGCAGGGGGTCTCTGCTCTGTTTATATAGAGGATGGCAGGGGGTCTCTGCTCTGTTTATATAGAGGATGGCAGGGGGTCTCTGCTCTGTTTATATAGAGGATGGCAGGGGGTCTCTGCTCTGTTTATATAGAGGATGGCAGGGGGTCTCTGCTCTGTTTATATAGAGGAGGACAGTCTCTGCTCTGTTTATATAGAGGAGGACAGTCTCTGCTCTGTTTATATAGAGGAGGACAGGGGGTCTCTGCTCTGTTTATATAGAGGAGGACAGGGGGTCTCTGCTCTGTATATATAGAGGAGGACAGGGGGTCTCTGCTCTGTATATATAGAGGAGGACAGGGGGTCTCTGCTCTGTATATATAGAGGACAGGGGGTCTCTGCTCTGTATATATAGAGGAGGACAGGGGGTCTCTGCTCTGTGTATATATAGAGGAGGACAGGGGGGTCTCTGCTCTGTATATATAGAGGAGGACAGGGGGGTCTCTGCTCTGTGTATATATAGAGGAGGACAGGGGGGTCTCTGCTCTGTGTATATATAGAGGAGGACAGGGGGGTCTCTGCTCTGTGTATATATAGAGGAGGACAGGGGGGTCTCTGCTCTGTGTATATATAGAGGAGGACAGGGGGGTCTCTGCTCTGTGTATATATAGAGGAGGACAGGGGGGTCTCTGCTCTGGGTATATATAGAGGAGGACAGGGGGGTCTCTGCTCTGTGTATATATAGAGGAGGACAGGGGGGTCTCTGCTCTGTGTATATATAGAGGAGGACAGGGGGGTCTCAGCTCTGTGTATATATAGAGGAGGACAGGGGGGTCTCTGCTCTGTGTATATATAGAGGAGGACAGGGGGGTCTCTGCTCTGTGTATATATAGAGGAGGACAGGGGGGTCTCTGCTCTGTGTATATATAGAGGAGGACAGGGGGGTCTCTGCTCTGTGTATATATAGAGGAGGACAGGGGGGTCTCTGCTCTGTGTATATATAGAGGAGGACAGGGGGTCTCTCCTCTGTGTATATATGGAGGGTCTTTCCTCTGTGTATATATGGAGGGTCTCCGCTCTGTGTATATATGGAGGGTCTCCGCTCTGTGTATATATGGAGGGTCTCCGCTCTGTGTATATATGGAGGGTCTCCGCTCTGTGTATATATGGAGGGTCTCCGCTCTGTGTATATATGGAGGGTCTCCGCTCTGTGTATATATGGAGGGTCTCCGCTCTGTGTATATATGGAGGGTCTCCGCTCTGTGTATATATGGAGGGTCTCCGCTCTGTGTATATATGGAGGGTCTCTGCTCTGTATATTGGGAGGGTCTCTGCTCTGTGTATATATGGGAGGGTCTCTGCTCTGTGTATATATGGGAGGGTCTCTGCTCTGTGTATATATGGAGGGTCTCTGCTCTGTGTATATATGGAGGGTCTCTGCTCTGTGTATATATGGGAGGGTCTCTGCTCTGTGTATATATGGGAGGGTCTCTGCTCTGTATATATGGAGGGTCTCTGCTCTGTATATATGGAGGGTCTCTGCTCTGTGTATATATGGAGGGGTCTCTCCTCTGTGTATATATGGAGGGTCTCCGCTCTGTGTATATATGGGAGGGTCTCTGCTCTGTGTATATATGGAGGGTCTTTGCTCTGTGTATATGGATATATGGAGGGTCTCTGCTCTGTGTATATATGGAGGGTCTCTGCTCTGTGTATATATGGAGGGTCTCTGCTCTGTGTATATATGGAGGGTCTCTGCTCTGTGTATATATGGAGGGTCTCTGCTCTGTGTATATATGGAGGGTCTCTGCTCTGTGTATATATGGAGGGTCTCTGCTCTGTGTATATATGGAGGGTCTCTGCTCTGTGTATATATGGAGGGTCTCTGCTCTGTATATATGGAGGGTCTTTGCTCTGTGCATGTATATATGGAGGGTCTTTGCTCTGTGCATGTATATATGGAGGGTCTTTGCTCTGTGCATGTATATATGGAGGGTCTCTGCTCTGTATCTATAGAGGAAGACGGTGGGGTCTCTGCTCTGTATCTATAGAGGAAGACGGGGGGTCTCTGCTCTGTGTATAAATGGAGGGTCTCTGCTCTGTGTATAAATAGAGGGTCTCTGCTCTGTGTATAAATAGAGGGTCTCTGCTCTGTATATAGGGAGGGTCTCTGCTCTGTGTATATATGGGAGGGTCTCTGCTCTGTGTATATATGGAGGGTCTCTGCTCTGTATATATGGAGGGTCTCTGCTCTGTATATATGGAGGGTCTCTGCTCTGTATATATGGAGGGTCTCTGCTCTGTGTATATATGGAGGGGTCTCTCCTCTGTGTATATATGGAGGGTCTCCGCTCTGTGTATATATGGGAGGGTCTCTGCTCTGTGTATATATGGAGGGTCTTTGCTCTGTGTATATGGATATATGGAGGGTCTCTGCTCTGTGTATATATGGAGGGTCTCTGCTCTGTGTATATATGGAGGGTCTCTGCTCTGTGTATATATGGAGGGTCTCTGCTCTGTGTATATATGGAGGGTCTCTGCTCTGTGTATATATGGAGGGTCTCTGCTCTGTGTATATATGGAGGGTCTCTTCTCTGTGTATTTATGGAGGGTCTCTGCTCTGTGTATATATGGAGGGTCTCTGCTCTGTGCATGTATATATGGAGGGTCTTTGCTCTGTGCATGTATATATGGAGGGTCTTTGCTCTGTGCATGTATATATGGAGGGTCTTTGCTCTGTGCATGTATATATGGAGGGTCTCTGCTCTGTATCTATAGAGGAAGACGGTGGGGTCTCTGCTCTGTATCTATAGAGGAAGACGGGGGGTCTCTGCTCTGTGTATAAATGGAGGGTCTCTGCTCTGTGTATAAATAGAGGGTCTCTGCTCTGTGTATAAATAGAGGGTCTCTGCTCTGTGTATAAATAGAGGGTCTCTGCTCTGTGTATAAATAGAGGGTCTCTGCTCTGTGTATAAATAGAGGGTCTCTGCTCTGTGTATAAATAGAGGGTCTCTGCTCTGTGTATAAATAGAGGGTCTCTGCTCTGTGTATAAATAGAGGGTCTCTGCTCTGTGTATAAATAGAGGGTCTCTGCTCTGTGTATAAATAGAGGGTCTCTGCTCTGTGTATAAATAGAGGGTCTCTGCTCTGTGTATAAATAGAGGGTCTCTGCTCTGTGTATAAATAGAGGGTCTCTGCTCTGTGTATAAATAGAGGGTCTCTGCTCTGTGTATAAATAGAGGGTCTCTGCTCTGTGTATAAATAGAGGGTCTCTGCTCTGTGTATAAATAGAGGGTCTCTGCTCTGTGTATAAATAGAGGGTCTCTGCTCTGTGTATAAATAGAGGGTCTCTGCTCTGTGTATAAATAGAGGGTCTCTGCTCTGTGTATAAATAGAGGGTCTCTGCTCTGTGTATAAATAGAGGGTCTCTGCTCTGTGTATAAATAGAGGGTCTCTGCTCTGTGTATAAATAGAGGGTCTCTGCTCTGTGTATACAAAGGACAGGGGGTCTCTGCTCTGTTTATATAGAGGATGGCAGGGGGTCTCTGCTCTGTTTATATAGAGGATGGCAGGGGGTCTCTGCTCTGTTTATATAGAGGATGGCAGGGGGTCTCTGCTCTGTTTATATAGAGGATGGCAGGGGGTCTCTGCTCTGTTTATATAGAGGATGGCAGGGGGTCTCTGCTCTGTTTATATAGAGGATGGCAGGGGGTCTCTGCTCTGTTTATATAGAGGAGGACAGTCTCTGCTCTGTTTATATAGAGGAGGACAGTCTCTGCTCTGTTTATATAGAGGAGGACAGTCTCTGCTCTGTTTATATAGAGGAGGACAGGGGGTCTCTGCTCTGTTTATATAGAGGAGGACAGGGGGTCTCTGCTCTGTATATATAGAGGAGGACAGGGGGTCTCTGCTCTGTATATATAGAGGAGGACAGGGGGTCTCTGCTCTGTATATATAGAGGACAGGGGGTCTCTGCTCTGTATATATAGAGGAGGACAGGGGGTCTCTGCTCTGTGTATATATAGAGGAGGACAGGGGGGTCTCTGCTCTGTGTATATATAGAGGAGGACAGGGGGGTCTCTGCTCTGTGTATATATAGAGGAGGACAGGGGGGTCTCTGCTCTGTGTATATATAGAGGAGGACAGGGGGGTCTCTGCTCTGTGTATATATAGAGGAGGACAGGGGGGTCTCTGCTCTGTGTATATATAGAGGAGGACAGGGGGGTCTCTGCTCTGTGTATATATAGAGGAGGACAGGGGGGTCTCTGCTGTGTATATATAGAGGAGGACAGGGGGTCTCTGCTCTGTGTATATATAGAGGAGGACAGGGGGTCTCTCCTCTGTGTATATATGGAGGGTCTTTCCTCTGTGTATATATGGAGGGTCTCCGCTCTGTGTATATATGGAGGGTCTCCGCTCTGTGTATATATGGAGGGTCTCCGCTCTGTGTATATATGGAGGGTCTCCGCTCTGTGTATATATGGAGGGTCTCCGCTCTGTGTATATATGGAGGGTCTCCGCTCTGTGTATATATGGAGGGTCTCCGCTCTGTGTATATATGGAGGGTCTCCGCTCTGTGTATATATGGAGGGTCTCCGCTCTGTGTATATATGGAGGGTCTCCGCTCTGTGTATATATGGAGGGTCTCCGCTCTGTGTATATATGGAGGGTCTCCGCTCTGTGTATATATGGAGGGTCTCCGCTCTGTGTATATTGGGAGGGTCTCTGCTGTGTATAGATGGAGGGTCTCTGCTCTGTGTATAGATGGAGGGTCTCTGCTCTGTGTATAGATGGAGGGTCTCTGCTCTGTGTATAGATGGAGGGTCTCTGCTCTGTGTATAGATGGAGGGTCTCTGCTCTGTGTATAGATGGAGGGTCTCTGCTCTGTGTATAGATGGAGGGTCTCTGCTCTGTGTATAGATGGAGGGTCTCTGCTCTGTGTATAGATGGAGGGTCTCTGCTCTGTGTATAGATGGAGGGTCTCTGCTCTGTGTATAGATGGAGGGTCTCTGCTCTCTGTATAGATGGAGGGTCTCTGCTCTCTGTATAGATGGAGGGTCTCTGCTCTCTGTATATATGGAGGCTCTCTGCTCTCTGTATATATGGAGGGTCTCTGCTCTCTGTATATATGGAGGGTCTCTGCTCTCTGTATATATGGAGGGTCTCTGCTCTCTGTATATATGGAGGGTCTCTGCTCTCTGTATATATGGAGGGTCTCTGCTCTCTGTATATATGGAGGGTCTCTGCTCTCTGTATATATGGAGGGTCTCTGCTCTCTGTATATATGGAGGGTCTCTGCTCTCTGTATATATGGAGGGTCTCTGCTCTCTGTATATATGGAGGGTCTCTGCTCTCTGTATATATGGAGGGTCTCTGCTCTCTGTATATATGGAGGGTCTCTGCTCTCTGTATATATGGAGGGTCTCTGCTCTCTGTATATATGGAGGGTCTCTGCTCTCTGTATATATGGAGGGTCTCTGCTCTCTGTATATATGGAGGGTCTCTGCTCTCTGTATATATGGAGGGTCTCTGCTCTCTGTATATATGGAGGGTCTCTGCTCTCTGTATATATGGAGGGTCTCTGCTCTCTGTATATATGGAGGATCTCTTCTCTGTGTATTTATGGAGGGTCTCTGCTCTGTATATAGGGAGGGTCTCTGCTCTGTATATAGGGGGGGGTCTCTGCTCTGTGTATATATGGAGGGTCTCTGCTCTGTGTATATATGGAGGGTCTCTGCTCTGTATATATGGAGGGTCTCTGCTCTGTATATATGGAGGGTCTCTGCTCTGTATATATGGAGGGTCTCTGCTCTGTATATATATGGAGGGTCTCTGCTCTGTATATATATGGAGGGTCTCTGCTCTGTATATATATGGAGGGTCTCTGCTCTCTGTATATATGGAGGGTCTCTGCTCTGTGTATATATGGAGGATCTCTTCTCTGTGTATTTATGGAGGGTCTCTGCTCTGTGTATATATGGAGGGTCTCTGCTCTGTGTATATATGGAGGGTCTGTGCTCTCTGTATATATGGAGGGTCTCTGCTCTGTATATATGGAGGGTCTCTGCTCTGTGTATATATGGAGGATCTCTTCTCTGTGTATTTATGGAGGGTCTCTGCTCTGTATATAGGGAGGGTCTCTGCTCTGTATATAGGGAGGGGGGGGGTCTCTGCTCTGTGTATATATGGAGGGTCTCTGCTCTGTGTATAGATGGAGGGTCTCTATATACACAGAGCAGAGACCCTCCATTATATATATATATATATATATATATATATATATATATATATATATGGAGGGTCTCTGCTCTGTATATATAGAGGAGGACAGGGGGGTCTCTGCTCTGTGTATATATAGAGGAGGACAGGGGGGTCTCTGCTCTGTGTATATATAGAGGAGGACAGGGGGGTCTCTGCTCTGTGTATATATAGAGGAGGACAGGGGGGTCTCTGCTCTGTGTATATATAGAGGAGGACAGGGGGGTCTCTGCTCTGTGTATATATAGAGGAGGACAGGGGGGTCTCTGCTCTGTGTATATATAGAGGAGGACAGGGGGGTCTCTGCTCTGTGTATATATAGAGGAGGACAGGGGGTCTCTCCTCTGTGTATATATGGAGGGTCTTTCCTCTGTGTATATATGGAGGGTCTCCGCTCTGTGTATATATGGAGGGTCTCCGCTCTGTGTATATATGGAGGGTCTCCGCTCTGTGTATATATGGAGGGTCTCCGCTCTGTGTATATATGGAGGGTCTCCGCTCTGTGTATATATGGAGGGTCTCCGCTCTGTGTATATATGGAGGGTCTCCGCTCTGTGTATATATGGAGGGTCTCCGCTCTGTGTATATATGGAGGGTCTCTGCTCTGTATATTGGGAGGGTCTCTGCTCTGTGTATATATGGGAGGGTCTCTGCTCTGTGTATATATGGAGGGTCTCTGCTCTGTGTATATATGGAGGGTCTCTGCTCTGTGTATATATGGGAGGGTCTCTGCTCTGTGTATATATGGGAGGGTCTCTGCTCTGTATATATGGAGGGTCTCTGCTCTGTATATATGGAGGGTCTCTGCTCTGTGTATATATGGAGGGGTCTCTCCTCTGTGTATATATGGAGGGTCTCCGCTCTGTGTATATATGGGAGGGTCTCTGCTCTGTGTATATATGGAGGGTCTTTGCTCTGTGTATATGGATATATGGAGGGTCTCTGCTCTGTGTATATATGGAGGGTCTCTGCTCTGTGTATATATGGAGGGTCTCTGTTCTGTGTATATATGGAGGGTCTCTGCTCTGTGTATATATGGAGGGTCTCTGCTCTGTGTATATATGGAGGGTCTCTGCTCTGTGTATATATGGAGGGTCTCTGCTCTGTGTATATATGGAGGGTCTCTGCTCTGTGTATATATGGAGGGTCTCTGCTCTGTGTATATATGGAGGGTCTCTGCTCTGTGTATATATGGAGGGTCTCTGCTCTGTGTATATATGGAGGGTCTCTGCTCTGTGTATATATGGAGGGTCTCTGCTCTGTGTATATATGGAGGGTCTCTGCTCTGTATATAGGGAGGGTCTCTGCTCTGTGTATATATGGGAGGGTCTCTGCTCTGTGTATATATGGAGGGTCTCTGCTCTGTATATATGGAGGGTCTCTGCTCTGTATATATGGAGGGTCTCTGCTCTGTATATATGGAGGGTCTCTGCTCTGTGTATATATGGAGGGGTCTCTCCTCTGTGTATATATGGAGGGTCTCCGCTCTGTGTATATATGGGAGGGTCTCTGCTCTGTGTATATATGGAGGGTCTTTGCTCTGTGTATATGGATATATGGAGGGTCTCTGCTCTGTGTATATATGGAGGGTCTCTGCTCTGTGTATATATGGAGGGTCTCTGCTCTGTGTATATATGGAGGGTCTCTGCTCTGTGTATATATGGAGGGTCTCTGCTCTGTGTATATGGAGGATCTCTTCTCTGTGTATTTATGGAGGGTCTCTGCTCTGTGTATATATGGAGGGTCTCTGCTCTGTGCATGTATATATGGAGGGTCTTTGCTCTGTGCATGTATATATGGAGGGTCTTTGCTCTGTGTATATGGATATATGGAGGGTCTCTGCTCTGTGTATATATGGAGGGTCTCTGCTCTGTGTATATATGGAGGGTCTCTGCTCTGTGTATATATGGAGGGTCTCTGCTCTGTGTATATATGGAGGGTCTCTGCTCTGTGTATATGGAGGATCTCTTCTCTGTGTATTTATGGAGGGTCTCTGCTCTGTGTATATATGGAGGGTCTCTGCTCTGTGCATGTATATATGGAGGGTCTTTGCTCTGTGCATGTATATATGGAGGGTCTTTGCTCTGTGCATGTATATATGGAGGGTCTTTGCTCTGTGCATGTATATATGGAGGGTCTCTGCTCTGTATCTATAGAGGAAGACGGTGGGGTCTCTGCTCTGTATCTATAGAGGAAGACGGGGGGTCTCTGCTCTGTGTATAAATGGAGGGTCTCTGCTCTGTGTATAAATAGAGGGTCTCTGCTCTGTGTATAAATAGAGGGTCTCTGCTCTGTGTATAAATAGAGGGTCTCTGCTCTGTGTATAAATAGAGGGTCTCTGCTCTGTGTATAAATAGAGGGTCTCTGCTCTGTGTATAAATAGAGGGTCTCTGCTCTGTGTATAAATAGAGGGTCTCTGCTCTGTGTATATATGGAGGGGTCTCTCCTCTGTGTATATATGGAGGGTCTTTGCTCTGTGTATATATGGAGGGTCTCCGCTCTGTGTATATATGGAGGGTCTCTGCTCTGTGTATATATGGAGGGTCTCCGCTCTGTGTATATATGGAGGGTCTCTGCTCTGTATATTGGGAGGGTCTCTGCTCTGTGTATATATGGGAGGGTCTCTGCTCTGTGTATATATGGGAGGGTCTCTGCTCTGTGTATATATGGAGGGTCTCTGCTCTGTGTATATATGGAGGGTCTCTGCTCTGTGTATATATGGAGGGTCTCTGCTCTGTGTATATATGGAGGGTCTCCGCTCTGTGTATATATGGAGGGTCTCTGCTCTGTATATTGGGAGGGTCTCTGCTCTGTGTATATATGGGAGGGTCTCTGCTCTGTGTATATATGGGAGGGTCTCTGCTCTGTGTATATATGGAGGGTCTCTGCTCTGTGTATATATGGAGGGTCTCTGCTCTGTGTATATATGGGAGGGTCTCTGCTCTGTGTATATATGGGAGGGTCTCTGCTCTGTATATATGGAGGGTCTCTGCTCTGTATATATGGAGGGTCTCTGCTCTGTGTATATATGGAGGGGTCTCTCCTCTGTGTATATATGGAGGGTCTCCGCTCTGTGTATATATGGGAGGGTCTCCGCTCTGTGTATATATGGAGGGTCTCTGCTCTGTGTATATATGGAGGGTCTCTGCTCTGTGTATATATGGAGGGTCTCTGCTCTGTGTATATATGGAGGGTCTCTGCTCTGTGTATATATGGAGGGTCTCTGCTCTGTGTATATATGGAGGGTCTCTGCTCTGTGTATATATGGAGGGTCTCTGCTCTGTGTATATATGGAGGGTCTCCGCTCTGTGTATATATGGAGGGTCTCTGCTCTGTATATTGGGAGGGTCTCTGCTCTGTGTATATATGGGAGGGTCTCTGCTCTGTGTATATATGGGAGGGTCTCTGCTCTGTGTATATATGGAGGGTCTCTGCTCTGTGTATATATGGGAGGGTCTCTGCTCTGTGTATATATGGGAGGGTCTCTGCTCTGTGTATATATGGGAGGGTCTCTGCTCTGTATATATGGAGGGTCTCTGCTCTGTATATATGGAGGGTCTCTGCTCTGTATATATGGAGGGTCTCTGCTCTGTGTATATATGGAGGGGTCTCTCCTCTGTGTATATATGGAGGGTCTCCGCTCTGTGTATATATGGAGGGTCTCTGCTCTGTGTATATATGGAGGGTCTCTGCTCTGTGTATATATGGAGGGTCTCTGCTCTGTGTATATATGGAGGGTCTCTGCTCTGTGTATATATGGAGGGTCTCTGCTCTGTGTATATATGGAGGGTCTCTGCTCTGTGTATATATGGAGGGTCTCTGCTCTGTGTATATATGGAGGGTCTCTGCTCTGTGTATATATGGAGGGTCTCTGCTCTGTGTATATATGGAGGGTCTCTGCTCTGTGTATATATGGAGGGTCTCTGCTCTGTATATAGGGAGGGTCTCTGCTCTGTATATAGGGAGGGTCTCTGCTCTGTGTATATATGGGAGGGTCTCTGCTCTGTGTATATATGGAGGGTCTCTGCTCTGTATATATGGAGGGTCTCTGCTCTGTATATATGGAGGGTCTCTGCTCTGTATATATGGAGGGTCTCTGCTCTGTATATATGGAGGGTCTCTGCTCTGTGTATATATGGAGGGGTCTCTCCTCTGTGTATATATGGAGGGTCTCCGCTCTGTGTATATATGGGAGGGTCTCTGCTCTGTGTATATATGGAGGGTCTTTGCTCTGTGTATATGGATATATGGAGGGTCTCTGCTCTGTGTATATATGGAGGGTCTCTGCTCTGTGTATATATGGAGGGTCTCTGCTCTGTGTATATATGGAGGGTCTCTGCTCTGTGTATATATGGAGGGTCTCTGCTCTGTGTATATGGAGGATCTCTTCTCTGTGTATTTATGGAGGGTCTCTGCTCTGTGTATATATGGAGGGTCTCTGCTCTGTGCATGTATATATGGAGGGTCTTTGCTCTGTGCATGTATATATGGAGGGTCTCTGCTCTGTATCTATAGAGGAAGACGGTGGGGTCTCTGCTCTGTATCTATAGAGGAAGACGGGGGGTCTCTGCTCTGTGTATAAATGGAGGGTCTCTGCTCTGTGTATAAATAGAGGGTCTCTGCTCTGTGTATAAATAGAGGGTCTCTGCTCTGTGTATAAATAGAGGGTCTCTGCTCTGTGTATAAATAGAGGGTCTCTGCTCTGTGTATAAATAGAGGGTCTCTGCTCTGTGTATAAATAGAGGGTCTCTGCTCTGTGTATAAATAGAGGGTCTCTGCTCTGTGTATAAATAGAGGGTCTCTGCTCTGTGTATAAATAGAGGGTCTCTGCTCTGTGTATAAATAGAGGGTCTCTGCTCTGTGTATATATGGAGGGGTCTCTCCTCTGTGTATATATGGAGGGTCTCCGCTCTGTGTATATATGGGAGGGTCTCTGCTCTGTGTATATATGGAGGGTCTTTGCTCTGTGTATATGGATATATGGAGGGTCTCTGCTCTGTGTATATATGGAGGGTCTCTGCTCTGTGTATATATGGAGGGTCTCTGCTCTGTGTATATATGGAGGGTCTCTGCTCTGTGTATATATGGAGGGTCTCTGCTCTGTGTATATGGAGGATCTCTTCTCTGTGTATTTATGGAGGGTCTCTGCTCTGTGTATATATGGAGGGTCTCTGCTCTGTGCATGTATATATGGAGGGTCTTTGCTCTGTGCATGTATATATGGAGGGTCTTTGCTCTGTGCATGTATATATGGAGGGTCTTTGCTCTGTGCATGTATATATGGAGGGTCTCTGCTCTGTATCTATAGAGGAAGACGGTGGGGTCTCTGCTCTGTATCTATAGAGGAAGACGGGGGGTCTCTGCTCTGTGTATAAATGGAGGGTCTCTGCTCTGTGTATAAATAGAGGGTCTCTGCTCTGTGTATAAATAGAGGGTCTCTGCTCTGTGTATAAATAGAGGGTCTCTGCTCTGTGTATAAATAGAGGGTCTCTGCTCTGTGTATAAATAGAGGGTCTCTGCTCTGTGTATAAATAGAGGGTCTCTGCTCTGTGTATAAATAGAGGGTCTCTGCTCTGTGTATAAATAGAGGGTCTCTGCTCTGTGTATAAATAGAGGGTCTCTGCTCTGTGTATAAATAGAGGGTCTCTGCTCTGTGTATAAATAGAGGGTCTCTGCTCTGTGTATAAATAGAGGGTCTCTGCTCTGTGTATAAATAGAGGGTCTCTGCTCTGTGTATAAATAGAGGGTCTCTGCTCTGTGTATAAATAGAGGGTCTCTGCTCTGTGTATAAATAGAGGGTCTCTGCTCTGTGTATAAATAGAGGGTCTCTGCTCTGTGTATACAAAGGACAGGGGGTCTCTGCTCTGTTTATATAGAGGATGGCAGGGGGTCTCTGCTCTGTTTATATAGAGGATGGCAGGGGGTCTCTGCTCTGTTTATATAGAGGATGGCAGGGGGTCTCTGCTCTGTTTATATAGAGGATGGCAGGGGGTCTCTGCTCTGTTTATATAGAGGATGGCAGGGGGTCTCTGCTCTGTTTATATAGAGGATGGCAGGGGGTCTCTGCTCTGTTTATATAGAGGATGGCAGGGGGTCTCTGCTCTGTTTATATAGAGGATGGCAGGGGGTCTCTGCTCTGTTTATATAGAGGATGGCAGGGGGTCTCTGCTCTGTTTATATAGAGGATGGCAGGGGGTCTCTGCTCTGTTTATATAGAGGAGGACAGTCTCTGCTCTGTTTATATAGAGGAGGACAGTCTCTGCTCTGTTTATATAGAGGAGGACAGGGGGTCTCTGCTCTGTTTATATAGAGGAGGACAGGGGGTCTCTGCTCTGTATATATAGAGGAGGACAGGGGGTCTCTGCTCTGTATATATAGAGGAGGACAGGGGGTCTCTGCTCTGTATATATAGAGGACAGGGGGTCTCTGCTCTGTATATATAGAGGAGGACAGGGGGTCTCTGCTCTGTGTATATATAGAGGAGGACAGGGGGGTCTCTGCTCTGTATATATAGAGGAGGACAGGGGGGTCTCTGCTCTGTGTATATATAGAGGAGGACAGGGGGGTCTCTGCTCTGTGTATATATAGAGGAGGACAGGGGGGTCTCTGCTCTGTGTATGTATAGAGGAGGACAGGGGGGTCTCTGCTCTGTGTATGTATAGAGGAGGACAGGGGGGTCTCTGCTCTGTGTATATATAGAGGAGGACAGGGGGGTCTCTGCTCTGGGTATATATAGAGGAGGACAGGGGGGTCTCTGCTCTGTGTATATATAGAGGAGGACAGGGGGGTCTCTGCTCTGTGTATATATAGAGGAGGACAGGGGGGTCTCAGCTCTGTGTATATATAGAGGAGGACAGGGGGTCTCTGCTCTGTGTATATATAGAGGAGGACAGGGGGCTCTGCTCTGTGTATATATAGAGGAGGACAGGGGGTCTCTGCTCTGTATATATAGAGGACAGGGGGGTCTCTGCTCTGTGTATATATAGAGGAGGACAGGGGGGTCTCAGCTCTGTGTATATATAGAGGAGGACAGGGGGGTCTCTGCTCTGTGTATATATAGAGGAGGACAGGGGGTCTCTGCTCTGTATATATAGAGGAGGACAGGGGGTCTCTGCTCTGTGTATATATGGAGGGTCTCTCCTCTGCGTATATATGGAGGGTCTCTCCTCTGCGTATATATGGAGGGTCTCTCCTCTGCGTATATATGGAGGGTCTCTCCTCTGCGTATATATGGAGGGTCTCTCCTCTGCGTATATATGGAGGGTCTCTCCTCTGCGTATATATGGAGGGTCTCTCCTCTGCGTATATATGGAGGGTCTCTCCTCTGCGTATATATGGAGGGTCTCTCCTCTGCGTATATATGGAGGGTCTCTCCTCTGCGTATATATGGAGGGTCTCTCCTCTGCGTATATATGGAGGGTCTCTCCTCTGCGTATATATGGAGGGTCTCTCCTCTGCGTATATATGGAGGGTCTCTCCTCTGCGTATATATGGAGGGTCTCTCCTCTGCGTATATATGGAGGGTCTCCGCTCTGTGTATATATGGAGGGTCTCCGCTCTGTGTATATATGGAGGGTCTCCGCTCTGTGTATATATGGAGGGTCTCCGCTCTGTGTATATATGGAGGGTCTCCGCTCTGTGTATATATGGAGGGTCTCTGCTCTGTATATTGGGAGGGTCTCTGCTCTGTGTATATATGGGAGGGTCTCTGCTCTGTGTATATATGGAGGGTCTCTGCTCTGTGTATATATGGAGGGTCTCTGCTCTGTGTATATATGGGAGGGTCTCTGCTCTGTGTATATATGGGAGGGTCTCTGCTCTGTATATATGGAGGGTCTCTGCTCTGTATATATGGAGGGTCTCTGCTCTGTGTATATATGGAGGGGTCTCTCCTCTGTGTATATATGGAGGGTCTCCGCTCTGTGTATATATGGGAGGGTCTCTGCTCTGTGTATATATGGAGGGTCTTTGCTCTGTGTATATGGATATATGGAGGGTCTCTGCTCTGTGTATATATGGAGGGTCTCTGCTCTGTGTATATATGGAGGGTCTCTGTTCTGTGTATATATGGAGGGTCTCTGCTCTGTGTATATATGGAGGGTCTCTGCTCTGTGTATATATGGAGGGTCTCTGCTCTGTGTATATATGGAGGGTCTCTGCTCTGTGTATATATGGAGGGTCTCTGCTCTGTGTATATATGGAGGGTCTCTGCTCTGTGTATATATGGAGGGTCTCTGCTCTGTGTATATATGGAGGGTCTCTGCTCTGTGTATATATGGAGGGTCTCTGCTCTGTGTATATATGGAGGGTCTCTGCTCTGTGTATATATGGAGGGTCTCTGCTCTGTATATAGGGAGGGTCTCTGCTCTGTGTATATATGGGAGGGTCTCTGCTCTGTGTATATATGGAGGGTCTCTGCTCTGTATATATGGAGGGTCTCTGCTCTGTATATATGGAGGGTCTCTGCTCTGTATATATGGAGGGTCTCTGCTCTGTGTATATATGGAGGGGTCTCTCCTCTGTGTATATATGGAGGGTCTCCGCTCTGTGTATATATGGGAGGGTCTCTGCTCTGTGTATATATGGAGGGTCTTTGCTCTGTGTATATGGATATATGGAGGGTCTCTGCTCTGTGTATATATGGAGGGTCTCTGCTCTGTGTATATATGGAGGGTCTCTGCTCTGTGTATATATGGAGGGTCTCTGCTCTGTGTATATATGGAGGGTCTCTGCTCTGTGTATATGGAGGATCTCTTCTCTGTGTATTTATGGAGGGTCTCTGCTCTGTGTATATATGGAGGGTCTCTGCTCTGTGCATGTATATATGGAGGGTCTTTGCTCTGTGCATGTATATATGGAGGGTCTTTGCTCTGTGTATATGGATATATGGAGGGTCTCTGCTCTGTGTATATATGGAGGGTCTCTGCTCTGTGTATATATGGAGGGTCTCTGCTCTGTGTATATATGGAGGGTCTCTGCTCTGTGTATATATGGAGGGTCTCTGCTCTGTGTATATGGAGGATCTCTTCTCTGTGTATTTATGGAGGGTCTCTGCTCTGTGTATATATGGAGGGTCTCTGCTCTGTGCATGTATATATGGAGGGTCTTTGCTCTGTGCATGTATATATGGAGGGTCTTTGCTCTGTGCATGTATATATGGAGGGTCTTTGCTCTGTGCATGTATATATGGAGGGTCTCTGCTCTGTATCTATAGAGGAAGACGGTGGGGTCTCTGCTCTGTATCTATAGAGGAAGACGGGGGGTCTCTGCTCTGTGTATAAATGGAGGGTCTCTGCTCTGTGTATAAATAGAGGGTCTCTGCTCTGTGTATAAATAGAGGGTCTCTGCTCTGTGTATAAATAGAGGGTCTCTGCTCTGTGTATAAATAGAGGGTCTCTGCTCTGTGTATAAATAGAGGGTCTCTGCTCTGTGTATAAATAGAGGGTCTCTGCTCTGTGTATAAATAGAGGGTCTCTGCTCTGTGTATATATGGAGGGGTCTCTCCTCTGTGTATATATGGAGGGTCTTTGCTCTGTGTATATATGGAGGGTCTCCGCTCTGTGTATATATGGAGGGTCTCTGCTCTGTGTATATATGGAGGGTCTCCGCTCTGTGTATATATGGAGGGTCTCTGCTCTGTATATTGGGAGGGTCTCTGCTCTGTGTATATATGGGAGGGTCTCTGCTCTGTGTATATATGGGAGGGTCTCTGCTCTGTGTATATATGGAGGGTCTCTGCTCTGTGTATATATGGAGGGTCTCTGCTCTGTGTATATATGGAGGGTCTCTGCTCTGTGTATATATGGAGGGTCTCCGCTCTGTGTATATATGGAGGGTCTCTGCTCTGTATATTGGGAGGGTCTCTGCTCTGTGTATATATGGGAGGGTCTCTGCTCTGTGTATATATGGGAGGGTCTCTGCTCTGTGTATATATGGAGGGTCTCTGCTCTGTGTATATATGGAGGGTCTCTGCTCTGTGTATATATGGGAGGGTCTCTGCTCTGTGTATATATGGGAGGGTCTCTGCTCTGTATATATGGAGGGTCTCTGCTCTGTATATATGGAGGGTCTCTGCTCTGTGTATATATGGAGGGGTCTCTCCTCTGTGTATATATGGAGGGTCTCCGCTCTGTGTATATATGGGAGGGTCTCCGCTCTGTGTATATATGGAGGGTCTCTGCTCTGTGTATATATGGAGGGTCTCTGCTCTGTGTATATATGGAGGGTCTCTGCTCTGTGTATATATGGAGGGTCTCTGCTCTGTGTATATATGGAGGGTCTCTGCTCTGTGTATATATGGAGGGTCTCTGCTCTGTGTATATATGGAGGGTCTCCGCTCTGTGTATATATGGAGGGTCTCTGCTCTGTATATTGGGAGGGTCTCTGCTCTGTGTATATATGGGAGGGTCTCTGCTCTGTGTATATATGGGAGGGTCTCTGCTCTGTGTATATATGGAGGGTCTCTGCTCTGTGTATATATGGGAGGGTCTCTGCTCTGTGTATATATGGGAGGGTCTCTGCTCTGTGTATATATGGGAGGGTCTCTGCTCTGTATATATGGAGGGTCTCTGCTCTGTATATATGGAGGGTCTCTGCTCTGTATATATGGAGGGTCTCTGCTCTGTGTATATATGGAGGGGTCTCTCCTCTGTGTATATATGGAGGGTCTCCGCTCTGTGTATATATGGAGGGTCTCTGCTCTGTGTATATATGGAGGGTCTCTGCTCTGTGTATATATGGAGGGTCTCTGCTCTGTGTATATATGGAGGGTCTCTGCTCTGTGTATATATGGAGGGTCTCTGCTCTGTGTATATATGGAGGGTCTCTGCTCTGTGTATATATGGAGGGTCTCTGCTCTGTGTATATATGGAGGGTCTCTGCTCTGTGTATATATGGAGGGTCTCTGCTCTGTGTATATATGGAGGGTCTCTGCTCTGTGTATATATGGAGGGTCTCTGCTCTGTATATAGGGAGGGTCTCTGCTCTGTATATAGGGAGGGTCTCTGCTCTGTGTATATATGGGAGGGTCTCTGCTCTGTGTATATATGGAGGGTCTCTGCTCTGTATATATGGAGGGTCTCTGCTCTGTATATATGGAGGGTCTCTGCTCTGTATATATGGAGGGTCTCTGCTCTGTATATATGGAGGGTCTCTGCTCTGTGTATATATGGAGGGGTCTCTCCTCTGTGTATATATGGAGGGTCTCCGCTCTGTGTATATATGGGAGGGTCTCTGCTCTGTGTATATATGGAGGGTCTTTGCTCTGTGTATATGGATATATGGAGGGTCTCTGCTCTGTGTATATATGGAGGGTCTCTGCTCTGTGTATATATGGAGGGTCTCTGCTCTGTGTATATATGGAGGGTCTCTGCTCTGTGTATATATGGAGGGTCTCTGCTCTGTGTATATGGAGGATCTCTTCTCTGTGTATTTATGGAGGGTCTCTGCTCTGTGTATATATGGAGGGTCTCTGCTCTGTGCATGTATATATGGAGGGTCTTTGCTCTGTGCATGTATATATGGAGGGTCTTTGCTCTGTGCATGTATATATGGAGGGTCTTTGCTCTGTGCATGTATATATGGAGGGTCTCTGCTCTGTATCTATAGAGGAAGACGGGGGGTCTCTGCTCTGTGTATAAATGGAGGGTCTCTGCTCTGTGTATAAATAGAGGGTCTCTGCTCTGTGTATAAATAGAGGGTCTCTGCTCTGTGTATAAATAGAGGGTCTCTGCTCTGTGTATAAATAGAGGGTCTCTGCTCTGTGTATAAATAGAGGGTCTCTGCTCTGTGTATAAATAGAGGGTCTCTGCTCTGTGTATAAATAGAGGGTCTCTGCTCTGTGTATAAATAGAGGGTCTCTGCTCTGTGTATAAATAGAGGGTCTCTGCTCTGTGTATAAATAGAGGGTCTCTGCTCTGTGTATATATGGAGGGGTCTCTCCTCTGTGTATATATGGAGGGTCTCCGCTCTGTGTATATATGGGAGGGTCTCTGCTCTGTGTATATATGGAGGGTCTTTGCTCTGTGTATATGGATATATGGAGGGTCTCTGCTCTGTGTATATATGGAGGGTCTCTGCTCTGTGTATATATGGAGGGTCTCTGCTCTGTGTATATATGGAGGGTCTCTGCTCTGTGTATATATGGAGGGTCTCTGCTCTGTGTATATGGAGGATCTCTTCTCTGTGTATTTATGGAGGGTCTCTGCTCTGTGTATATATGGAGGGTCTCTGCTCTGTGCATGTATATATGGAGGGTCTTTGCTCTGTGCATGTATATATGGAGGGTCTTTGCTCTGTGCATGTATATATGGAGGGTCTTTGCTCTGTGCATGTATATATGGAGGGTCTCTGCTCTGTATCTATAGAGGAAGACGGTGGGGTCTCTGCTCTGTATCTATAGAGGAAGACGGGGGGTCTCTGCTCTGTGTATAAATGGAGGGTCTCTGCTCTGTGTATAAATAGAGGGTCTCTGCTCTGTGTATAAATAGAGGGTCTCTGCTCTGTGTATAAATAGAGGGTCTCTGCTCTGTGTATAAATAGAGGGTCTCTGCTCTGTGTATAAATAGAGGGTCTCTGCTCTGTGTATAAATAGAGGGTCTCTGCTCTGTGTATAAATAGAGGGTCTCTGCTCTGTGTATAAATAGAGGGTCTCTGCTCTGTGTATAAATAGAGGGTCTCTGCTCTGTGTATAAATAGAGGGTCTCTGCTCTGTGTATAAATAGAGGGTCTCTGCTCTGTGTATAAATAGAGGGTCTCTGCTCTGTGTATAAATAGAGGGTCTCTGCTCTGTGTATAAATAGAGGGTCTCTGCTCTGTGTATAAATAGAGGGTCTCTGCTCTGTGTATAAATAGAGGGTCTCTGCTCTGTGTATACAAAGGACAGGGGGTCTCTGCTCTGTTTATATAGAGGATGGCAGGGGGTCTCTGCTCTGTTTATATAGAGGATGGCAGGGGGTCTCTGCTCTGTTTATATAGAGGATGGCAGGGGGTCTCTGCTCTGTTTATATAGAGGATGGCAGGGGGTCTCTGCTCTGTTTATATAGAGGATGGCAGGGGGTCTCTGCTCTGTTTATATAGAGGATGGCAGGGGGTCTCTGCTCTGTTTATATAGAGGATGGCAGGGGGTCTCTGCTCTGTTTATATAGAGGATGGCAGGGGGTCTCTGCTCTGTTTATATAGAGGATGGCAGGGGGTCTCTGCTCTGTTTATATAGAGGATGGCAGGGGGTCTCTGCTCTGTTTATATAGAGGAGGACAGTCTCTGCTCTGTTTATATAGAGGAGGACAGTCTCTGCTCTGTTTATATAGAGGAGGACAGGGGGTCTCTGCTCTGTTTATATAGAGGAGGACAGGGGGTCTCTGCTCTGTATATATAGAGGAGGACAGGGGGTCTCTGCTCTGTATATATAGAGGAGGACAGGGGGTCTCTGCTCTGTATATATAGAGGACAGGGGGTCTCTGCTCTGTATATATAGAGGAGGACAGGGGGTCTCTGCTCTGTGTATATATAGAGGAGGACAGGGGGGTCTCTGCTCTGTATATATAGAGGAGGACAGGGGGGTCTCTGCTCTGTGTATATATAGAGGAGGACAGGGGGGTCTCTGCTCTGTGTATATATAGAGGAGGACAGGGGGGTCTCTGCTCTGTGTATGTATAGAGGAGGACAGGGGGGTCTCTGCTCTGTGTATGTATAGAGGAGGACAGGGGGGTCTCTGCTCTGTGTATATATAGAGGAGGACAGGGGGGTCTCTGCTCTGGGTATATATAGAGGAGGACAGGGGGGTCTCTGCTCTGTGTATATATAGAGGAGGACAGGGGGGTCTCTGCTCTGTGTATATATAGAGGAGGACAGGGGGGTCTCAGCTCTGTGTATATATAGAGGAGGACAGGGGGTCTCTGCTCTGTGTATATATAGAGGAGGACAGGGGGCTCTGCTCTGTGTATATATAGAGGAGGACAGGGGGTCTCTGCTCTGTATATATAGAGGACAGGGGGGTCTCTGCTCTGTATATATAGAGGAGGACAGGGGGGTCTCAGCTCTGTGTATATATAGAGGAGGACAGGGGGGTCTCTGCTCTGTGTATATATAGAGGAGGACAGGGGGTCTCTGCTCTGTATATATAGAGGAGGACAGGGGTCTCTGCTCTGTGTATATATGGAGGGTCTCTCCTCTGCGTATATATGGAGGGTCTCTCCTCTGCGTATATATGGAGGGTCTCTCCTCTGCGTATATATGGAGGGTCTCTCCTCTGCGTATATATGGAGGGTCTCTCCTCTGCGTATATATGGAGGGTCTCTCCTCTGCGTATATATGGAGGGTCTCTCCTCTGCGTATATATGGAGGGTCTCTCCTCTGCGTATATATGGAGGGTCTCTCCTCTGCGTATATATGGAGGGTCTCTCCTCTGCGTATATATGGAGGGTCTCTCCTCTGCGTATATATGGAGGGTCTCTCCTCTGCGTATATATGGAGGGTCTCTCCTCTGCGTATATATGGAGGGTCTCTCCTCTGCGTATATATGGAGGGTCTCTCCTCTGCGTATATATGGAGGGTCTCTCCTCTGCGTATATATGGAGGGTCTCCGCTCTGTGTATATATGGAGGGTCTCCGCTCTGTGTATATATGGAGGGTCTCCGCTCTGTGTATATATGGAGGGTCTCTGCTCTGTGTATATATGGAGGGTCTCCGCTCTGTGTATATATGGAGGGTCTCTGCTCTGTATATTGGGAGGGTCTCTGCTCTGTGTATATATGGAGGGTCTTTGCTCTGTGTATATGGATATATGGAGGGTCTCTGCTCTGTGTATATATGGAGGGTCTCTGCTCTGTGTATATATGGAGGGTCTCTGCTCTGTGTATATATGGAGGGTCTCTGCTCTGTGTATATATGGAGGGTCTCTGCTCTGTGTATATATGGAGGGTCTCTGCTCTGTGTATATATGGAGGGTCTCTGCTCTGTGTATATATGGAGGGTCTCTGCTCTGTGTATATATGGAGGGTCTCTGCTCTGTGTATATATGGAGGGTCTCCGCTCTGTGTATATATGGAGGGTCTCTGCTCTGTATATTGGGAGGGTCTCTGCTCTGTGTATATATGGAGGGTCTTTGCTCTGTGTATATGGATATATGGAGGGTCTCTGCTCTGTGTATATATGGAGGGTCTCTGCTCTGTGTATATATGGAGGGTCTCTGCTCTGTGTATATATGGAGGGTCTCTGCTCTGTGTATATATGGAGGGTCTCTGCTCTGTGTATATATGGAGGGTCTCTGCTCTGTGTATATATGGAGGGTCTCTGCTCTGTGTATATATGGAGGGTCTCTGCTCTGTGTATATGGAGGATCTCTTCTCTGTGTATTTATGGAGGGTCTCTGCTCTGTGTATATATGGAGGGTCTCTGCTCTGTGCATGTATATATGGAGGGTCTTTGCTCTGTGCATGTATATATGGAGGGTCTTTGCTCTGTGCATGTATATATGGAGGGTCTTTGCTCTGTGCATGTATATATGGAGGGTCTCTGCTCTGTATCTATAGAGGAGGACAGGGGGGTCTCTGCTCTGTGTATATATAGAGGAGGACAGGGGGGTCTCTGCTCTGTGTATATATAGAGGAGGACAGGGGGGTCTCTGCTCTGTGTATATATAGAGGAGGACAGGGGGGTCTCTGCTCTGTGTATATATAGAGGAGGACAGGGGGGTCTCTGCTCTGTGTATATATAGAGGAGGACAGGGGGGTCTCTGCTCTGTGTATATATAGAGGAGGACAGGGGGTCTCTCCTCTGTGTATATATGGAGGGTCTTTCCTCTGTGTATATATGGAGGGTCTCCGCTCTGTGTATATATGGAGGGTCTCCGCTCTGTGTATATATGGAGGGTCTCCGCTCTGTGTATATATGGAGGGTCTCCGCTCTGTGTATATATGGAGGGTCTCCGCTCTGTGTATATATGGAGGGTCTCCGCTCTGTGTATATATGGAGGGTCTCCGCTCTGTGTATATATGGAGGGTCTCTGCTCTGTGTATATATGGAGGGTCTCCGCTCTGTGTATATATGGAGGGTCTCTGCTCTGTATATTGGGAGGGTCTCTGCTCTGTGTATATATGGGAGGGTCTCTGCTCTGTGTATATATGGGAGGGTCTCTGCTCTGTGTATATATGGAGGGTCTCTGCTCTGTGTATATATGGAGGGTCTCTGCTCTGTGTATATATGGGAGGGTCTCTGCTCTGTGTATATATGGGAGGGTCTCTGCTCTGTATATATGGAGGGTCTCTGCTCTGTATATATGGAGGGTCTCTGCTCTGTGTATATATGGAGGGGTCTCTCCTCTGTGTATATATGGAGGGTCTCCGCTCTGTGTATATATGGGAGGGTCTCTGCTCTGTGTATATATGGAGGGTCTTTGCTCTGTGTATATGGATATATGGAGGGTCTCTGCTCTGTGTATATATGGAGGGTCTCTGCTCTGTGTATATATGGAGGGTCTCTGCTCTGTGTATATATGGAGGGTCTCTGCTCTGTGTATATATGGAGGGTCTTTGCTCTGTGTATATGGATATATGGAGGGTCTCTGCTCTGTGTATATATGGAGGGTCTCTGCTCTGTGTATATATGGAGGGTCTCTGCTCTGTGTATATATGGAGGGTCTCTGCTCTGTGTATATATGGAGGGTCTCTGCTCTGTGTATATATGGAGGGTCTCTGCTCTGTGTATATATGGAGGGTCTCTGCTCTGTGTATATATGGAGGGTCTCTGCTCTGTGTATATATGGAGGGTCTCTGCTCTGTATATAGGGAGGGTCTCTGCTCTGTGTATATATGGGAGGGTCTCTGCTCTGTGTATATATGGAGGGTCTCTGCTCTGTATATATGGAGGGTCTCTGCTCTGTATATATGGAGGGTCTCTGCTCTGTATATATGGAGGGTCTCTGCTCTGTGTATATATGGAGGGGTCTCTCCTCTGTGTATATATGGAGGGTCTCCGCTCTGTGTATATATGGGAGGGTCTCTGCTCTGTGTATATATGGAGGGTCTTTGCTCTGTGTATATGGATATATGGAGGGTCTCTGCTCTGTGTATATATGGAGGGTCTCTGCTCTGTGTATATATGGAGGGTCTCTGCTCTGTGTATATATGGAGGGTCTCTGCTCTGTGTATATATGGAGGGTCTCTGCTCTGTGTATATGGAGGATCTCTTCTCTGTGTATTTATGGAGGGTCTCTGCTCTGTGTATATATGGAGGGTCTCTGCTCTGTGCATGTATATATGGAGGGTCTTTGCTCTGTGCATGTATATATGGAGGGTCTTTGCTCTGTGTATATGGATATATGGAGGGTCTCTGCTCTGTGTATATATGGAGGGTCTCTGCTCTGTGTATATATGGAGGGTCTCTGCTCTGTGTATATATGGAGGGTCTCTGCTCTGTGTATATATGGAGGGTCTCTGCTCTGTGTATATGGAGGATCTCTTCTCTGTGTATTTATGGAGGGTCTCTGCTCTGTGTATATATGGAGGGTCTCTGCTCTGTGCATGTATATATGGAGGGTCTTTGCTCTGTGCATGTATATATGGAGGGTCTTTGCTCTGTGTATATGGATATATGGAGGGTCTCTGCTCTGTGTATATATGGAGGGTCTCTGCTCTGTGTATATATGGAGGGTCTCTGCTCTGTGTATATATGGAGGGTCTCTGCTCTGTGTATATATGGAGGGTCTCTGCTCTGTGTATATGGAGGATCTCTTCTCTGTGTATTTATGGAGGGTCTCTGCTCTGTGTATATATGGAGGGTCTCTGCTCTGTGCATGTATATATGGAGGGTCTTTGCTCTGTGCATGTATATATGGAGGGTCTTTGCTCTGTGCATGTATATATGGAGGGTCTCTGCTCTGTATCTATAGAGGAAGACGGTGGGGTCTCTGCTCTGTATCTATAGAGGAAGACGGGGGGTCTCTGCTCTGTGTATAAATGGAGGGTCTCTGCTCTGTGTATAAATAGAGGGTCTCTGCTCTGTGTATAAATAGAGGGTCTCTGCTCTGTGTATAAATAGAGGGTCTCTGCTCTGTGTATAAATAGAGGGTCTCTGCTCTGTGTATAAATAGAGGGTCTCTGCTCTGTGTATAAATAGAGGGTCTCTGCTCTGTGTATAAATAGAGGGTCTCTGCTCTGTGTATAAATAGAGGGTCTCTGCTCTGTGTATAAATAGAGGGTCTCTGCTCTGTGTATAAATAGAGGGTCTCTGCTCTGTGTATAAATAGAGGGTCTCTGCTCTGTGTATAAATAGAGGGTCTCTGCTCTGTGTATATATGGAGGGGTCTCTCCTCTGTGTATATATGGAGGGTCTCCGCTCTGTGTATATATGGGAGGGTCTCTGCTCTGTGTATATATGGAGGGTCTTTGCTCTGTGTATATATGGAGGGTCTCCGCTCTGTGTATATATGGAGGGTCTCTGCTCTGTGTATATATGGAGGGTCTCCGCTCTGTGTATATATGGAGGGTCTCTGCTCTGTATATTGGGAGGGTCTCTGCTCTGTGTATATATGGGAGGGTCTCTGCTCTGTGTATATATGGGAGGGTCTCTGCTCTGTGTATATATGGAGGGTCTCTGCTCTGTGTATATATGGAGGGTCTCTGCTCTGTGTATATATGGGAGGGTCTCTGCTCTGTGTATATATGGGAGGGTCTCTGCTCTGTATATATGGAGGGTCTCTGCTCTGTATATATGGAGGGTCTCTGCTCTGTGTATATATGGAGGGGTCTCTCCTCTGTGTATATATGGAGGGTCTCCGCTCTGTGTATATATGGGAGGGTCTCTGCTCTGTGTATATATGGAGGGTCTTTGCTCTGTGTATATGGATATATGGAGGGTCTCTGCTCTGTGTATATATGGAGGGTCTCTGCTCTGTGTATATATGGAGGGTCTCTGCTCTGTGTATATATGGAGGGTCTCTGCTCTGTGTATATATGGAGGGTCTCTGCTCTGTGTATATATGGAGGGTCTCTGCTCTGTGTATATATGGAGGGTCTCTGCTCTGTGTATATATGGAGGGTCTCTGCTCTGTGTATATATGGAGGGTCTCTGCTCTGTATATAGGGAGGGTCTCTGCTCTGTGTATATATGGAGGGTCTCTGCTCTGTGCATGTATATATGGAGGGTCTTTGCTCTGTGCATGTATATATGGAGGGTCTTTGCTCTGTGCATGTATATATGGAGGGTCTTTGCTCTGTGCATGTATATATGGAGGGTCTCTGCTCTGTATCTATAGAGGAAGACGGTGGGGTCTCTGCTCTGTATCTATAGAGGAAGACGGGGGGTCTCTGCTCTGTGTATAAATGGAGGGTCTCTGCTCTGTGTATAAATAGAGGGTCTCTGCTCTGTGTATAAATAGAGGGTCTCTGCTCTGTGTATAAATAGAGGGTCTCTGCTCTGTGTATAAATAGAGGGTCTCTGCTCTGTGTATAAATAGAGGGTCTCTGCTCTGTGTATAAATAGAGGGTCTCTGCTCTGTGTATAAATAGAGGGTCTCTGCTCTGTGTATATATGGAGGGGTCTCTCCTCTGTGTATATATGGAGGGTCTCCGCTCTGTGTATATATGGGAGGGTCTCTGCTCTGTGTATATATGGAGGGTCTCTGCTCTGTGTATATATGGAGGGTCTCTGCTCTGTGTATATATGGAGGGTCTCTGCTCTGTGTATATATGGAGGGTCTCTGCTCTGTGTATATATGGAGGGTCTCTGCTCTGTGTATATATGGAGGGTCTCTGCTCTGTGTATATATGGAGGGTCTCTGCTCTGTGTATATATGGAGGGTCTCTGCTCTGTGTATATATGGAGGGTCTCTGCTCTGTGTATATATGGAGGGTCTCTGCTCTGTATATAGGGAGGGTCTCTGCTCTGTGTATATATGGGAGGGTCTCTGCTCTGTGTATATATGGAGGGTCTCTGCTCTGTATATATGGAGGGTCTCTGCTCTGTATATATGGAGGGTCTCTGCTCTGTATATATGGAGGGTCTCTGCTCTGTGTATATATGGAGGGGTCTCTCCTCTGTGTATATATGGAGGGTCTCCGCTCTGTGTATATATGGGAGGGTCTCTGCTCTGTGTATATATGGAGGGTCTTTGCTCTGTGTATATGGATATATGGAGGGTCTCCGCTCTGTGTATATATGGAGGGTCTCTGCTCTGTGTATATATGGAGGGTCTCCGCTCTGTGTATATATGGAGGGTCTCTGCTCTGTATATTGGGAGGGTCTCTGCTCTGTGTATATATGGGAGGGTCTCTGCTCTGTGTATATATGGGAGGGTCTCTGCTCTGTGTATATATGGAGGGTCTCTGCTCTGTGTATATATGGAGGGTCTCTGCTCTGTGTATATATGGGAGGGTCTCTGCTCTGTGTATATATGGGAGGGTCTCTGCTCTGTATATATGGAGGGTCTCTGCTCTGTATATATGGAGGGTCTCTGCTCTGTGTATATATGGAGGGGTCTCTCCTCTGTGTATATATGGAGGGTCTCCGCTCTG
This sequence comes from Lithobates pipiens, assembly GCF_037356315.1. NCBI lineage: Eukaryota > Metazoa > Chordata > Amphibia > Anura > Ranidae > Lithobates > Lithobates pipiens. The sequence continues at coordinate 243,773,975 of NW_027507787.1, forward strand.
TGTATATATGGGAGGGTCTCTGCTCTGTGTATATATGGAGGGTCTTTGCTCTGTGTATATGGATATATGGAGGGTCTCTGCTCTGTGTATATATGGAGGGTCTCTGCTCTGTGTATATATGGAGGGTCTCTGCTCTGTGTATATATGGAGGGTCTCTGCTCTGTGTATATATGGAGGGTCTCTGCTCTGTGTATATATGGAGGGTCTCTGCTCTGTGTATATATGGAGGGTCTCTGCTCTGTGTATATATGGAGGGTCTCTGCTCTGTGTATATATGGAGGGTCTCTGCTCTGTGTATATATGGAGGGTCTCTGCTCTGTATATAGGGAGGGTCTCTGCTCTGTGTATATATGGGAGGGTCTCTGCTCTGTGTATATATGGAGGGTCTCTGCTCTGTATATATGGAGGGTCTCTGCTCTGTATATATGGAGGGTCTCTGCTCTGTATATATGGAGGGTCTCTGCTCTGTGTATATATGGAGGGGTCTCTCCTCTGTGTATATATGGAGGGTCTCCGCTCTGTGTATATATGGGAGGGTCTCTGCTCTGTGTATATATGGAGGGTCTTTGCTCTGTGTATATGGATATATGGAGGGTCTCTGCTCTGTGTATATATGGAGGGTCTCTGCTCTGTGTATATATGGAGGGTCTCTGCTCTGTGTATATATGGAGGGTCTCTGCTCTGTGCATGTATATATGGAGGGTCTTTGCTCTGTGCATGTATATATGGAGGGTCTTTGCTCTGTGTATATGGATATATGGAGGGTCTCTGCTCTGTGTATATATGGAGGGTCTCTGCTCTGTGTATATATGGAGGGTCTCTGCTCTGTGTATATATGGAGGGTCTCTGCTCTGTGTATATATGGAGGATCTCTTCTCTGTGTATTTATGGAGGGTCTCTGCTCTGTGTATATATGGAGGGTCTCTGCTCTGTGCATGTATATATGGAGGGTCTTTGCTCTGTGCATGTATATATGGAGGGTCTTTGCTCTGTGCATGTATATATGGAGGGTCTTTGCTCTGTGCATGTATATATGGAGGGTCTCTGCTCTGTATCTATAGAGGAAGACGGTGGGGTCTCTGCTCTGTATCTATAGAGGAAGACGGGGGGTCTCTGCTCTGTGTATAAATGGAGGGTCTCTGCTCTGTGTATAAATAGAGGGTCTCTGCTCTGTGTATAAATAGAGGGTCTCTGCTCTGTGTATAAATAGAGGGTCTCTGCTCTGTGTATAAATAGAGGGTCTCTGCTCTGTGTATAAATAGAGGGTCTCTGCTCTGTGTATAAATAGAGGGTCTCTGCTCTGTGTATATATGGAGGGGTCTCTCCTCTGTGTATATATGGGAGGGTCTCCGCTCTGTGTATATATGGGAGGGTCTCTGCTCTGTGTATATATGGAGGGTCTTTGCTCTGTGTATATATGGAGGGTCTCCGCTCTGTGTATATATGGAGGGTCTCTGCTCTGTGTATATATGGAGGGTCTTTGCTCTGTGTATATGGATATATGGAGGGTCTCTGCTCTGTGTATATATGGAGGGTCTCTGCTCTGTGTATATATGGAGGGTCACTGCTCTGTGTATATATGGAGGGTCTCTGCTCTGTGTATATATGGAGGGTCTCTGCTCTGTGTATATATGGAGGGTCTCTGCTCTGTGTATATATGGAGGGTCTCTGCTCTGTGTATATATGGAGGGTCTCTGCTCTGTGTATATATGGAGGGTCTCTGCTCTGTGTATATATGGAGGGTCTCTGCTCTGTATATAGGGAGGGTCTCTGCTCTGTGTATATATGGAGGGTCTCTGCTCTGTATATATGGAGGGTCTCTGCTCTGTATATATGGAGGGTCTCTGCTCTGTATATATGGAGGGGTCTCTGCTCTGTGTATATATGGAGGGGTCTCTGCTCTGTGTATATATGGAGGGGTCTCTCCTCTGTGTATATATGGAGGGTCTCCGCTCTGTGTATATATGGGAGGGTCTCTGCTCTGTGTATATATGGAGGGTCTTTGCTCTGTGTATATGGATATATGGAGGGTCTCTGCTCTGTGTATATATGGAGGGTCTCTGCTCTGTGTATATATGGAGGGTCTCTGCTCTGTGTATATATAGAGGAGGACAGGGGGGTCTCTGCTCTGTGTATATATAGAGGAGGACAGGGGGGTCTCTGCTCTGTGTATATATAGAGTAGGACAGGGGGGTCTCTGCTCTGTGTATATATAGAGGAGGACAGGGGGGTCTCTGCTCTGTGTATATATAGAGGAGGACAGGGGGGTCTCTGCTCTGTGTATATATAGAGGAGGACAGGGGGTCTCTCCTCTGTGTATATATGGAGGGTCTTTCCTCTGTGTATATATGGAGGGTCTCCGCTCTGTGTATATATGGAGGGTCTCCGCTCTGTGTATATATGGAGGGTCTCCGCTCTGTGTATATATGGAGGGTCTCCGCTCTGTGTATATATGGAGGGTCTCCGCTCTGTGTATATATGGAGGGTCTCCGCTCTGTGTATATATGGAGGGTCTCCGCTCTGTGTATATATGGAGGGTCTCCGCTCTGTGTATATATGGAGGGTCTCCGCTCTGTGTATATATGGAGGGTCTCTGCTCTGTGTATATATGGAGGGTCTCCGCTCTGTGTATATATGGAGGGTCTCTGCTCTGTATATTGGGAGGGTCTCTGCTCTGTGTATATATGGGAGGGTCTCTGCTCTGTGTATATATGGGAGGGTCTCTGCTCTGTGTATATATGGAGGGTCTCTGCTCTGTGTATATATGGAGGGTCTCTGCTCTGTGTATATATGGGAGGGTCTCTGCTCTGTGTATATATGGGAGGGTCTCTGCTCTGTATATATGGAGGGTCTCTGCTCTGTATATATGGAGGGTCTCTGCTCTGTGTATATATGGAGGGTCTTTGCTCTGTGTATATGGATATATGGAGGGTCTCTGCTCTGTGTATATATGGAGGGTCTCTGCTCTGTGTATATATGGAGGGTCTCTGCTCTGTGTATATATAGAGGAGGACAGGGGGGTCTCTGCTCTGTGTATATATAGAGGAGGACAGGGGGGTCTCTGCTCTGTGTATATATAGAGTAGGACAGGGGGGTCTCTGCTCTGTGTATATATAGAGGAGGACAGGGGGGTCTCTGCTCTGTGTATATATAGAGGAGGACAGGGGGGTCTCTGCTCTGTGTATATATAGAGGAGGACAGGGGGTCTCTCCTCTGTGTATATATGGAGGGTCTTTCCTCTGTGTATATATGGAGGGTCTCCGCTCTGTGTATATATGGAGGGTCTCCGCTCTGTGTATATATGGAGGGTCTCCGCTCTGTGTATATATGGAGGGTCTCCGCTCTGTGTATATATGGAGGGTCTCCGCTCTGTGTATATATGGAGGGTCTCCGCTCTGTGTATATATGGAGGGTCTCCGCTCTGTGTATATATGGAGGGTCTCCGCTCTGTGTATATATGGAGGGTCTCCGCTCTGTGTATATATGGAGGGTCTCTGCTCTGTGTATATATGGAGGGTCTCCGCTCTGTGTATATATGGAGGGTCTCTGCTCTGTATATTGGGAGGGTCTCTGCTCTGTGTATATATGGGAGGGTCTCTGCTCTGTGTATATATGGGAGGGTCTCTGCTCTGTGTATATATGGAGGGTCTCTGCTCTGTGTATATATGGAGGGTCTCTGCTCTGTGTATATATGGGAGGGTCTCTGCTCTGTGTATATATGGGAGGGTCTCTGCTCTGTATATATGGAGGGTCTCTGCTCTGTATATATGGAGGGTCTCTGCTCTGTGTATATATGGAGGGGTCTCTCCTCTGTGTATATATGGAGGGTCTCCGCTCTGTGTATATATGGGAGGGTCTCTGCTCTGTGTATATATGGAGGGTCTTTGCTCTGTGTATATGGATATATGGAGGGTCTCTGCTCTGTGTATATATGGAGGGTCTCTGCTCTGTGTATATATGGAGGGTCTCTGCTCTGTGTATATATGGAGGGTCTCTGCTCTGTGTATATATGGAGGGTCTCTGCTCTGTGTATATATGGAGGGTCTCTGCTCTGTGTATATATGGAGGGTCTCTGCTCTGTGTATATATGGAGGGTCTCTGCTCTGTGTATATATGGAGGGTCTCTGCTCTGTATATAGGGAGGGTCTCTGCTCTGTGTATATATGGGAGGGTCTCTGCTCTGTGTATATATGGAGGGTCTCTGCTCTGTATATATGGAGGGTCTCTGCTCTGTATATATGGAGGGTCTCTGCTCTGTATATATGGAGGGTCTCTGCTCTGTGTATATATGGAGGGGTCTCTCCTCTGTGTATATATGGAGGGTCTCCGCTCTGTGTATATATGGGAGGGTCTCTGCTCTGTGTATATATGGAGGGTCTTTGCTCTGTGTATATGGATATATGGAGGGTCTCTGCTCTGTGTATATATGGAGGGTCTCTGCTCTGTGTATATATGGAGGGTCTCTGCTCTGTGTATATATGGAGGGTCTCTGCTCTGTGTATATATGGAGGGTCTCTGCTCTGTGTATATATGGAGGGTCTCTGCTCTGTGTATATATGGAGGGTCTCTGCTCTGTGTATATATGGAGGGTCTCTGCTCTGTGTATATGGAGGATCTCTTCTCTGTGTATTTATGGAGGGTCTCTGCTCTGTGTATATATGGAGGGTCTCTGCTCTGTGCATGTATATATGGAGGGTCTTTGCTCTGTGCATGTATATATGGAGGGTCTTTGCTCTGTGTATATGGATATATGGAGGGTCTCTGCTCTGTGTATATATGGAGGGTCTCTGCTCTGTGTATATATGGAGGGTCTCTGCTCTGTGTATATATGGAGGGTCTCTGCTCTGTGTATATATGGAGGGTCTCTGCTCTGTGTATATGGAGGATCTCTTCTCTGTGTATTTATGGAGGGTCTCTGCTCTGTGTATATATGGAGGGTCTCTGCTCTGTGCATGTATATATGGAGGGTCTTTGCTCTGTGCATGTATATATGGAGGGTCTTTGCTCTGTGTATGTATATATGGAGGGTCTTTGCTCTGTGCATGTATATATGGAGGGTCTCTGCTCTGTATCTATAGAGGAAGACGGTGGGGTCTCTGCTCTGTGTATAAATGGAGGGTCTCTGCTCTGTGTATAAATAGAGGGTCTCTGCTCTGTGTATAAATAGAGGGTCTCTGCTCTGTGTATAAATAGAGGGTCTCTGCTCTGTGTATAAATAGAGGGTCTCTGCTCTGTGTATAAATAGAGGGTCTCTGCTCTGTGTATAAATAGAGGGTCTCTGCTCTGCGTATAAATAGAGGGTCTCTGCTCTGTGTATAAATAGAGGGTCTCTGCTCTGTGTATATATGGAGGGGTCTCTCCTCTGTGTATATATGGAGGGTCTCCGCTCTGTGTATATATGGGAGGGTCTCTGCTCTGTGTATATATGGAGGGTCTTTGCTCTGTGTATATATGGAGGGTCTCCGCTCTGTGTATATATGGAGGGTCTCTGCTCTGTGTATATATGGAGGGTCTCCGCTCTGTGTATATATGGAGGGTCTCTGCTCTGTATATTGGGAGGGTCTCTGCTCTGTGTATATATGGGAGGGTCTCTGCTCTGTGTATATATGGGAGGGTCTCTGCTCTGTGTATATATGGAGGGTCTCTGCTCTGTGTATATATGGAGGGTCTCTGCTCTGTGTATATATGGGAGGGTCTCTGCTCTGTGTATATATGGGAGGGTCTCTGCTCTGTATATATGGGAGGGTCTCTGCTCTGTATATATGGGAGGGTCTCTGCTCTGTGTATATATGGAGGGTCTTTGCTCTGTGTATATGGATATATGGAGGGTCTCTGCTCTGTGTATAAATAGAGGGTCTCTGCTCTGTGTATAAATAGAGGGTCTCTGCTCTGTGTATAAATAGAGGGTCTCTGCTCTGTGTATAAATAGAGGGTCTCTGCTCTGTGTATATATGGAGGGGTCTCTCCTCTGTGTATATATGGAGGGTCTCCGCTCTGTGTATATATGGGAGGGTCTCTGCTCTGTGTATATATGGAGGGTCTTTGCTCTGTGTATATATGGAGGGTCTCCGCTCTGTGTATATATGGAGGGTCTCTGCTCTGTGTATATATGGAGGGTCTCTGCTCTGTATATTGGGAGGGTCTCTGCTCTGTGTATATATGGGAGGGTCTCTGCTCTGTGTATATATGGAGGGTCTCTGCTCTGTGTATATATGGAGGGTCTCTCCTCTGCGTATATATGGAGGGTCTCTCCTCTGCGTATATATGGAGGGTCTCTCCTCTGCGTATATATGGAGGGTCTCTCCTCTGCGTATATATGGAGGGTCTCCGCTCTGTGTATATATGGAGGGTCTCCGCTCTGTGTATATATGGAGGGTCTCTGCTCTGTGTATATATGGAGGGTCTCCGCTCTGTGTATATATGGAGGGTCTCTGCTCTGTATATTGGGAGGGTCTCTGCTCTGTGTATATATGGAGGGTCTTTGCTCTGTGTATATGGATATATGGAGGGTCTCTGCTCTGTGTATATATGGAGGGTCTCTGCTCTGTGTATATATGGAGGGTCTCTGCTCTGTGTATATATGGAGGGTCTCTGCTCTGTGTATATATGGAGGGTCTCTGCTCTGTGTATATGGAGGATCTCTTCTCTGTGTATTTATGGAGGGTCTCTGCTCTGTGTATATATGGAGGGTCTCTGCTCTGTGCATGTATATATGGAGGGTCTTTGCTCTGTGCATGTATATATGGAGGGTCTTTGCTCTGTGCATGTATATATGGAGGGTCTTTGCTCTGTGCATGTATATATGGAGGGTCTCTGCTCTGTATCTATAGAGGAGGACAGGGGGGTCTCTGCTCTGTGTATATATAGAGGAGGACAGGGGGGTCTCTGCTCTGTGTATATATAGAGGAGGACAGGGGGGTCTCTGCTCTGTGTATATATAGAGGAGGACAGGGGGGTCTCTGCTCTGTGTATATATAGAGGAGGACAGGGGGGTCTCTGCTCTGTGTATATATAGAGGAGGACAGGGGGGTCTCTGCTCTGTGTATATATAGAGGAGGACAGGGGGGTCTCTGCTCTGTGTATATATAGAGGAGGACAGGGGGTCTCTCCTCTGTGTATATATGGAGGGTCTTTCCTCTGTGTATATATGGAGGGTCTCCGCTCTGTGTATATATGGAGGGTCTCCGCTCTGTGTATATATGGAGGGTCTCCGCTCTGTGTATATATGGAGGGTCTCCGCTCTGTGTATATATGGAGGGTCTCCGCTCTGTGTATATATGGAGGGTCTCCGCTCTGTGTATATATGGAGGGTCTCCGCTCTGTGTATATATGGAGGGTCTCCGCTCTGTGTATATATGGAGGGTCTCTGCTCTGTGTATATATGGAGGGTCTCCGCTCTGTGTATATATGGAGGGTCTCTGCTCTGTATATTGGGAGGGTCTCTGCTCTGTGTATATATGGGAGGGTCTCTGCTCTGTGTATATATGGGAGGGTCTCTGCTCTGTGTATATATGGAGGGTCTCTGCTCTGTGTATATATGGAGGGTCTCTGCTCTGTGTATATATGGGAGGGTCTCTGCTCTGTGTATATATGGGAGGGTCTCTGCTCTGTATATATGGAGGGTCTCTGCTCTGTATATATGGAGGGTCTCTGCTCTGTGTATATATGGAGGGGTCTCTCCTCTGTGTATATATGGAGGGTCTCCGCTCTGTGTATATATGGGAGGGTCTCTGCTCTGTGTATATATGGAGGGTCTTTGCTCTGTGTATATGGATATATGGAGGGTCTCTGCTCTGTGTATATATGGAGGGTCTCTGCTCTGTGTATATATGGAGGGTCTCTGCTCTGTGTATATATGGGAGGGTCTCTGCTCTGTGTATATATGGAGGGTCTTTGCTCTGTGTATATGGATATATGGAGGGTCTCTGCTCTGTGTATATATGGAGGGTCTCTGCTCTGTGTATATATGGAGGGTCTCTGCTCTGTGTATATATGGAGGGTCTCTGCTCTGTGTATATATGGAGGGTCTCTGCTCTGTGTATATGGAGGATCTCTTCTCTGTGTATTTATGGAGGGTCTCTGCTCTGTGTATATATGGAGGGTCTCTGCTCTGTGCATGTATATATGGAGGGTCTTTGCTCTGTGCATGTATATATGGAGGGTCTTTGCTCTGTGTATATGGATATATGGAGGGTCTCTGCTCTGTGTATATATGGAGGGTCTCTGCTCTGTGTATATATGGAGGGTCTCTGCTCTGTGTATATATGGAGGGTCTCTGCTCTGTGTATATATGGAGGGTCTCTGCTCTGTGTATATGGAGGATCTCTTCTCTGTGTATTTATGGAGGGTCTCTGCTCTGTGTATATATGGAGGGTCTCTGCTCTGTGCATGTATATATGGAGGGTCTTTGCTCTGTGCATGTATATATGGAGGGTCTTTGCTCTGTGCATGTATATATGGAGGGTCTTTGCTCTGTGCATGTATATATGGAGGGTCTCTGCTCTGTATCTATAGAGGAAGACGGGGGGTCTCTGCTCTGTGTATAAATGGAGGGTCTCTGCTCTGTGTATAAATAGAGGGTCTCTGCTCTGTGTATAAATAGAGGGTCTCTGCTCTGTGTATAAATAGAGGGTCTCTGCTCTGTGTATAAATAGAGGGTCTCTGCTCTGCGTATAAATAGAGGGTCTCTGCTCTGTGTATAAATAGAGGGTCTCTCCTCTGTGTATATATGGAGGGGTCTCTCCTCTGTGTATATATGGAGGGTCTCCGCTCTGTGTATATATGGGAGGGTCTCTGCTCTGTGTATATATGGAGGGTCTTTGCTCTGTGTATATATGGAGGGTCTCCGCTCTGTGTATATATGGAGGGTCTCTGCTCTGTGTATATATGGAGGGTCTCCGCTCTGTGTATATATGGAGGGTCTCTGCTCTGTATATTGGGAGGGTCTCTGCTCTGTGTATATATGGGAGGGTCTCTGCTCTGTGTATATATGGGAGGGTCTCTGCTCTGTGTATATATGGAGGGTCTCTGCTCTGTGTATATATGGAGGGTCTCTGCTCTGTGTATATATGGAGGGTCTCTGCTCTGTGTATATATGGGAGGGTCTCTGCTCTGTGTATATATGGGAGGGTCTCTGCTCTGTATATATGGGAGGGTCTCTGCTCTGTATATATGGGAGGGTCTCTGCTCTGTGTATATATGGAGGGTCTTTGCTCTGTGTATATGGATATATGGAGGGTCTCTGCTCTGTGTATATATGGAGGGTCTCTGCTCTGTGTATATATGGAGGGTCTCTGCTCTGTGTATATATGGAGGGTCTCTGCTCTGTGTATATATGGAGGGTCTCTGCTCTGTGTATATATGGAGGGTCTCTGCTCTGTGTATATATGGAGGGTCTCTGCTCTGTGTATATATGGAGGGTCTCTGCTCTGTGTATATATGGAGGGTCTCTGCTCTGTATATAGGGAGGGTCTCTGCTCTGTGTATATATGGGAGGGTCTCTGCTCTGTGTATATATGGAGGGTCTCTGCTCTGTATATATGGAGGGTCTCTGCTCTGTATATATGGAGGGTCTCTGCTCTGTGTATATATGGAGGGGTCTCTCCTCTGTGTATATATGGAGGGTCTCCGCTCTGTGTATATATGGGAGGGTCTCTGCTCTGTGTATATATGGAGGGTCTTTGCTCTGTGTATATGGATATATGGAGGGTCTCTGCTCTGTGTATATATGGAGGGTCTCTGCTCTGTGTATATATGGAGGGTCTCTGCTCTGTGTATATATGGAGGGTCTCTGCTCTGTGTATATATGGAGGGTCTCTGCTCTGTGTATATATGGAGGGTCTCTGCTCTGTGTATATGGAGGATCTCTTCTCTGTGTATTTATGGAGGGTCTCTGCTCTGTGTATATATGGAGGGTCTCTGCTCTGTGCATGTATATATGGAGGGTCTTTGCTCTGTGCATGTATATATGGAGGGTCTTTGCTCTGTGCATGTATATATGGAGGGTCTTTGCTCTGTGCATGTATATATGGAGGGTCTCTGCTCTGTATCTATAGAGGAAGACGGTGGGGTCTCTGCTCTGTATCTATAGAGGAAGACGGGGGGTCTCTGCTCTGTGTATAAATGGAGGGTCTCTGCTCTGTGTATAAATAGAGGGTCTCTGCTCTGTGTATAAATAGAGGGTCTCTGCTCTGTGTATAAATAGAGGGTCTCTGCTCTGTGTATAAATAGAGGGTCTCTGCTCTGTGTATAAATAGAGGGTCTCTGCTCTGTGTATAAATAGAGGGTCTCTGCTCTGTGTATAAATAGAGGGTCTCTGCTCTGTGTATAAATAGAGGGTCTCTGCTCTGTGTATATATGGAGGGGTCTCTCCTCTGTGTATATATGGGAGGGTCTCTGCTCTGTGTATATATGGAGGGTCTTTGCTCTGTGTATATGGATATATGGAGGGTCTCTGCTCTGTGTATATATGGAGGGTCTCTGCTCTGTGTATATATGGAGGGTCTCTGCTCTGTGTATATATGGAGGGTCTCTGCTCTGTGTATATATGGAGGGTCTCTGCTCTGTGTATATATGGAGGGTCTCTGCTCTGTATATATGGAGGGTCTCTGCTCTGTGTATATATGGAGGGGTCTCTCCTCTGTGTATATATGGAGGGTCTCCGCTCTGTGTATATATGGGAGGGTCTCTGCTCTGTGTATATATGGAGGGTCTTTGCTCTGTGTATATGGATATATGGAGGGTCTCTGCTCTGTGTATATATGGAGGGTCTCTGCTCTGTGTATATATGGAGGGTCTCTGCTCTGTGTATATATGGAGGGTCTCTGCTCTGTGTATATATGGAGGGTCTCTGCTCTGTGTATATATGGAGGGTCTCTGCTCTGTGTATATATGGAGGGTCTCTGCTCTGTGTATATATGGAGGGTCTCTGCTCTGTGTATATATGGAGGGTCTCTGCTCTGTATATAGGGAGGGTCTCTGCTCTGTGTATATATGGGAGGGTCTCTGCTCTGTGTATATATGGAGGGTCTCTGCTCTGTATATATGGAGGGTCTCTGCTCTGTATATATGGAGGGTCTCTGCTCTGTATATATGGAGGGTCTCTGCTCTGTGTATATATGGAGGGGTCTCTCCTCTGTGTATATATGGAGGGTCTCTGCTCTGTGTATATATGGAGGGTCTCTGCTCTGTGTATATGGAGGATCTCTTCTCTGTGTATTTATGGAGGGTCTCTGCTCTGTGTATATATGGAGGGTCTCTGCTCTGTGCATGTATATATGGAGGGTCTTTGCTCTGTGCATGTATATATGGAGGGTCTTTGCTCTGTGTATATGGATATATGGAGGGTCTCTGCTCTGTGTATATATGGAGGGTCTCTGCTCTGTGTATATATGGAGGGTCTCTGCTCTGTGTATATATGGAGGGTCTCTGCTCTGTGTATATATGGAGGGTCTCTGCTCTGTGTATATATGGAGGGTCTCTGCTCTGTGTATATGGAGGATCTCTTCTCTGTGTATTTATGGAGGGTCTCTGCTCTGTGTATATATGGAGGGTCTCTGCTCTGTGCATGTATATATGGAGGGTCTTTGCTCTGTGCATGTATATATGGAGGGTCTTTGCTCTGTGCATGTATATATGGAGGGTCTTTGCTCTGTGCATGTATATATGGAGGGTCTCTGCTCTGTATCTATAGAGGAAGACGGTGGGGTCTCTGCTCTGTATCTATAGAGGAAGACGGGGGGTCTCTGCTCTGTGTATAAATGGAGGGTCTCTGCTCTGTGTATAAATAGAGGGTCTCTGCTCTGTGTATA